>NC_134703.1:107236504-107389004 GCF_043290135.1 Rhipicephalus microplus | reverse complement strand
CTCTCCACCCCTCACCCTCTCCAATCAATGTAGTGGAAGAATGTCAAACTTGTTTTCCTTTCGTTTCATTACCACGTAAACTCGATGCTGCGCATAGCCCTGCTCCCGTCAGTCTTTAGTTTTCCGACCGTCTCCGACCGCAGTATCTCGGCCACCACCGTCGGACAGGCGTTCTCGTCGTGTCGTCTTCCTGTCGGACCAGATTAGGCCGCCTGTTAATCATGTTCGCCCTATCGATTCCTATTTTCGCGTCCCTCGTTAGGTGTCACTGCTTTCGCGCTTAGAGCTCTCACCCTCGGGCAATGGCTCGAAAGACTCGCGCAGTCCTCCTCGATCGAATGCAGCAACGAGGGCGGCGGTGCTCTTTGCTTATCGTCATTATCCGCTTCGCAGCTTGGCAGCCTCATGCGATGGGCGGAGTCGACTGCTACGCTTGCGACACTGAATGCGAGCGAATTCCGCGGTCTCCTTTTATCGCGTTTCTCCGGGGGCACGCTCCCAGTCGTCGGTCGACTCTCATTATCGACAGACGCCGCGCGCGACTCCACTCCTTTATCTTTTTATATTCCACTCTGGGGATAAAATTGTCTCATTTATTCTGTGCAGTGTGCTTGAAACAGCGACCGCGGTGTAGATTGCCTCAGTAAGTGAGAGTGCAAGATCTTCTACAAGCAACTCGTTTGTCAGTGGCGTAGCCATGGGGTTAGCTTTGAGCGGGGGAGAGGAAGGGGATGAGACTTGCCCGCCTTTTCGAAGCATTTACACTTTGTATTTGTATGGGCTCACACAGAAACACAGAAGTACACGAACGAAAGTTCACCAACGGGAGTTGACCCATTCCCCCCCCCCCCTCTGAATCCTAAGGAAAGTAATAATCTGGCTACATCACTGCCGTTTATGTTGCGAGTCTTCTTCGGATATGCGCGTCTAAAAGTGTTTTCCCATTATGGCTCAGGCAGTGCGTCTAGTTTCGCTTTGAGAAATCACGCGTAGTTTTTATTTCTATATAAGCAGCAACTCTAGAAAGGGCAAGAAAAGAACTCTGTATTAATAGAACAATATTTTGGTAGAAATTATCGTGTTTAGCGCCACGACTTTATTTCAGTTTTCACTCGCACCTTCAAACTTGTATTACTGTGGGCAGCAGACACAACACATCGGTGGCGACTATACCGACATTCCTCGCTGCGTGCATGTGTTCAGGTGGAACCTCATTTTGATTCTTCCTTTATGGTTTGATTTCTCTCCTATTGCAGGTTCGACAGCTAATTGGCTCAGTACTCCTCTTATTATATCCGAATTGGCCTAGCGGGTATTACTTGCAAGTATGGTGAATGAATAGACCGACAAAAGAATCATTCAGGGGAAACCCGAGTTTCATTTAACGAGATCGCTTCAGCGACGGCCGTTGGGAATGGAAATATTGCAAAAGACCCAGCGTATTCAATTAGCTTCGCTCGGTGTGCAAAACGATACAAAGACCCTGTCGGCCAGGCTTTGAACGAGTGTTAGTTGACCCCCCCCCCCCCCCCGTCTTTTTTTTTCCTTTTCACCGCAAGAAGGCGCCTTTTGGCAATGTGACTTCACTTTTGCGATCGGCTGCTTTATCTCACTCCATAAAATTACTTCTCCTGTTTAACCCTTGTGCCTCATATATCGACGTCACCCCTACCTCTTTTGCGGAAAGCATATAAGTTTCCCAGCTCTCCACTGTCCCATGTTATTTTATTAGTAATGCCGGGGGTTTTACGTGGTAGCAACAAATTGCAACACTTGAGAAGCTGTTGCTTCATTGTGTTCTGCGCTTATAAGGGCACGTAACAATAATACTTCATGTGTGAAACATTGACAGTTTTTCGTGATAGTTATGAGGCAAGCATCTTGCATTGCACACGCCTGACGCACGCATTCAGCCGTCACAACTGACAACGGGTAAAGGGCGCTCGCTAACGTGGAAAACGTTGCCGCTATCGAGCAGGTTTTCTTATATATATATATATATATATATATATATATATATATATATATATATATATATATATATATATATATATATATATATATATATATATATATATATATATATATATATATATATATATATATATATATATATATATATATATATATATATCTCTGAGGTGCTTTGTGGCAGGCAGTAAACTTGCGGTTCCGTGGAATGGTTGGCGACATAGCATGGGTCATTGTCTCTTTTCTTAGAAGCAACAAAGCCATCATTTGTTCGGCCTGTTGCAAATATATCCCTCATAATGAGCGGTCATTTTTATACTGGGGAAGACAACGATAGATTGATACGAGTTACCTAGCTAGCGCTAGCGAAAGCTTTGTTTATGAAGTTAGAAGGGGGGGGGGGGGGGGGGCGAGATTTTGCTGGGTCAGAAAACGAGCAAACCTCAGAATTCCGTTGTACGCTTTTGTAGTGAGAAGCAAGGTGACTTTTCCGTTTCACTCGGTACAAAACAACTGGTTTTTTCGCTATGCGTCTTCGTTTTTTCTTCATATCCGCACTTTTCATGCGTCACATCGAAGCACAGGTAGTGCTTGTAGCGCGAGCTTTACATATGCCCTCACTTTTCTTCGTTTTCGGTCCCCCATTTCATCGTCCTCACAGCGTCAATCATTCATAAGGGTTTGAGCTCTAATGAGGTCGTTGGAGAACTCGACACAGCAGCTATATAGGGTAGTTAGAGCTCTTAGATATTAACTAGCGTATTATTCCTGTGACTGCCAGAGGTATTGTTGCGTGAAAGTAAGCTGTGTGTGTGTGTGTGTGTGTGTGTGTGTGTGTGTGTGTGTGTGTGTGTGTGTGTGTGTGTGTGTGTGTGTGTGTGTGTGTGTGTGTGTGTGTGTGTGTGTGTGTGTGTGTGTGTTGGTCGTTCCGCAAAGAAAAATACTCTATATCGTTTTTTGTGCCTACTAATTAGCAATTGTGTAGTGAACTATACTAAGTTTGACCGGCTAGTTGACGCGACAGATCGTGCTGCCTTGTCACTTTTTTCGAACAACTTGAATGCAAAAAAAAAAAAAGATGATGTAGTGGACTTTTTAGAAAGTGAAACTGGAGCTCGGCTGATAAACCGCAGTCGCACCTCCGCTTAAGCCTTCGCATGTAGAGAAACAGAACATGCACTGAGGCCACAAAAACCTCATTAAATGCGTCTCCCGTAACGAGAAGCCACGATTGGCTTGCGCAGTCCACGCGGATTAAGAGGACACAGCTCGTACGAATAATGTACAAACACTAAACTTTGTTTCAGTGCGTGGTGAGAATTCGTGCTTTACTGTAGCGCCTCATGCTTAGAGGCTTGCTCTGAACTTCCGTAATCCGCAATATATTCTTAGCAAGCACGTGTAGTTTGTTGCACCGGCTTGGAGAAGGTCGTTAATTCAGCGGCGTTCTTTGTATTTAATCCGAAATGGTCCAGAGCTTTGCTTCTTTATTGTTTGTTTGGGAGGGTTCGGGAAGTGAGGAGAGAGATTACATTTAGAATGTGTATTCCGTTCTATATACGTTTTCTAGAAACATTCCCATCTTTTCCTTTCTTTTTGTTGGGTCGCACAAAGCCGTGCTTCGGTTTCAGCACGCAAGTTTAGCCAGGCATCAATTAGTAGAGTACACGAGTAGGCCAACCACGCATGCGTCAGATTGTACTTTCCACCGACAGGACTCTAATCCGGCGTCGAACCTCTGAGCGCCGGACTCAGCTTTGTGGCGTTAGACAACGACCCGTACACACTCGAGTCTGTAGTATATATTTTTATATACTAAACATAAATGGACATACACCTCGCCTGAAAGCTCTGGATTGCTGCAAGATGGGGCTGATGTCCGATATTGCGCAACGGTGCCCTCTATCTCGACGATGTTGCGACGCGCCCGGCGGAACGGAGCTCGTGGAAGTTAATAATTTACCCGGCGTCTAATTATTTCCCGCGAGAGCGATTGTGCGAGCCAATCAACGAGTGATCCCGCCCGGCTGGCGTGCAGGTGCAACGGGGCACTGCGGAGCTGATGGCTTCGAGGACGTATAGGGTTAATGCTCGCGCGAGATCGGCGGCGTTTTACGTAGGGATGTGCGGCTGCTGCTTGTACACGGCTGCCGATGGCTTGGAGGAGTGATGGAAGCGATTAGTATGCACATTACGCGCAGTCAACGTCTGATCTCGTCTGGTGCCTGATTAATCTTTTTCGATACAGCTGTAGATGACGTGCGTGGAAGATCGAGCGCTCAACAAAATGCGTTTGCGTGGTTTAACGCGATGAGATGTTCTGAATGTTCGATCGCATCTTAGTGCTTATATTAAACGGATAAAGTATAGAAATAATATTTCCCAAGTGCACAGCGCGTATTATCTAGATTACCTTGGTAAAAAGTCTAAAATATTAAGCAAATTTTGTAGTGGGTGAGAAAAACACCAACTATAAAGAAGAAAAAGAGAGAAACAACATTTATTAAGATTCCGGCGATGATAAATCAGGGCGGGCTTGAACCCCGGCCTAGGCATCGGCCGCGAGCCCTTGTGCTCGGGCGGCTTCCTCGCCTCGCTGGACAGCCCACAGTTGTTGTTCTAATGTGGAGCTGAGCAGAGCCGCCCTGCGGTTCGAGACTGCCTCCTCGTTCGTACTACTGACTGCGTCATTGAGACTCGAGCACTCCCATAACATATGCCCCAGGGTTGCCCAGGAATCGCAGGCTTTGCATTTATCTGTCGAATACAGGTCAGGGTAACAGAGGTGAAAAATCACTGGATTTGGAAAAGTGTCTGTTTGGAGTTGTCTCCATGCAACTGACTGCTTCTTAGTTAATTTGCTATGTGGTGGTGGGTATTTACGCCTACCGATCTTGTAGTTCTGCGTAATGTCACTGTAGCTATACCATACGTTCCTCCCACCCACACTTTTCCGCGTGTGGCCTCGGTAGAGGCGGCATCGGCATGCGCAGAAGAGCAAGAAAAATTTGATTAACTGAAGTTATATGAACCCACCGTGGTTGTCTAATGGTTACAGTATTCGACTGCTGCCCCGCAGGTCGCGGGATCGAAGCCCGGCCGCGACGGCTGAATTTTAAATGGAGGCGAATATGCTCGAGGCCCGCGGTGTTCTTAGATTTAGTTGTCCGTTAAAGAACCTCAGGTGTGAAATATTCCGGAGCCCTTCACCACAGAGTCTCTCAGTGATATCGTGGCTTTGTAAAAATGAATGCCATCAATTATTGAGGTTAACCCGATGACCTTGCCGATTGCAGTTTCTAATGTGATTCGCGAAAAACTTCGCAAACAGTGGATCCTTCAGTGACATTGCCGTTCGTACCTCGCTCTGTTTCGGTTTTGAGATCATTACGTTACGCTTTGCCTGCTGAGCAGTTGTTATCCACGAGATGTCCGACACGATGTGATGGCTGCAAAAAACAGCGTCTCCTGTAATCGTGCTAGGGCCATGCAGGTGACAGCCTTTCGTGCATCACTGATGTCATTCTGATGGATTTGTCGGCACGCGGCGCAGACTCGCTAGTCGATAGGGGAGCACGACCGTTCGGGACGGGAAAAATCGACGAATAAGGAAAGACGTAAACGACGCGAGGAAGTGAGATACGGAAATGTCTGCAGGACATCGAGAGCCGCGCGAACGATGTAGTGTTGTTGACGTGGGATGGGCGAGACTTCCGTGGTTCGAGACAAGCAGAATGACGCAGGAATAATTGCAGAGGTCCCAGCATGCAGCAACATCAATAGCAGGAGAAGCAGCAGCTGGCAAGAGGTTCTGCGTGTGTATACGTACACGACATGTTTCCCTGCCTGTGCGAGACGCTCTGTCCGGTCTTGGCTGCCAACAGCTGGAATACAGACGCCTCTCTCAGCTCGACGTACGTGTGATAACGAGCTTGGAGACCGTCGCGACAAGGGATCGTCGGGCGTTTTCACGGCGAGGACGCAGATGTTCGGTGTCTAGAACAGAACAGAAAAGAAACGAATTGAATAATGCAGTATATCCTAGAAGCGACGAAAATTCCTGTAGCAACCGAAGTCTTTCATGCATGCATCCTCGAGTAGCTCGCGCGCGGCGTTACCGATTATGAAGGACGTCATCCCCGAACCCGCCATGATTGGTGCTGACGCGCGATCAAGTCGCGTAATATGCTTGGTGCATTATCCACTAAAAGTTTCGCCGCAAGGCCGAAGAAATGAACGTGGAAGAGACAAATTAGAATGTCATACGAGAAACGGCTGGTATCTCACTGTTTCAGGAAACGCAGCCGCGGCAGCGGGCGAAGTGATCTTCCTGGTGTTTATATGGCTTCAACCCAAACTTTACGATGAGAGCACAACACGTACAAAGCTATGGGTCGTCTCCTGATGGCCTCTGTGAATTCGATGCGCGCGATAGTGGATGAGCACGCCCTGTCGATAAAAGTGCGCATTTCATTACGGAAACATGTAGCCCCCTTTGGGAGCTATCTAAATCCACCTTGTGCTCGACGAAAGATGGCTGGCGCGTTTCCTTTCAACTTGAAAAGCGATAGTCGGCAGCTTCGCTCTCGTTTACTCGCACATAAAATAAACGGCGTGTGGGGCCGCTTAGACTTCAAATGGAAGTTCACGGCAACGGCTAGAAATGAGGCTTGTCCATGTGATTGAGATCGCAATATCGCAATAAAATGTACTAGTAAGAAATTAACCACCGCGCTTGCGCAGATGTTTCCGCGGAGCAAGATTTTTGGCCCTTATAACTAGTTCTTTGTCCAAGCTCAGCTTGCAAGCCCTCGTGTATCGCCGAAAGTACAATCGCCCTTTACGAGAAGGAACACATGAATGTGTGGCCAGCGTTGTGCTGCGGCTGTCTACAGCACTACAGCTGCCTACAGCATCATCATTCACTTCGAGGATATGGCGTCATTCTTTTTTCTTGTTGCCTAAGATTCTCGGATAAGTATATACGGACATGTTTTGTGTTTAAAGTGAAACAGACCTCGGAATGACTTTAAGGACTTCTAAAGGACTATTATGCACTGTGCTCGCGCTTATGTGAAGCCTCTCTTTTTTTTATGCACGTATAACAATAACCACCACGTTTGCAGTGAAAGGATTTTTTTTTTTAAGCGCACGTAAAACAAAGGCTGAACTAAACATTGGACAGGACAGCCTGTTCTCGTTTTTCGTGCGCTTAAAAAGCTCCTAGTTTAATCGTTGGTGTCTGTCAACTAGCCCATCTCGTTGTCTTTTAATATTACCCTGTGCCCTTTCCTCTCATCAACGTCCCCATGCGCTATATCTGGGTGGCATTTCTTGAAGGCGGCACTTTTCGAAGGTCCCAGGTATAGCGTGACCCGAGTCTATCACGATTGGCTTTTTGCAGAAGGGAGGTGGATTGATAGCAGTTTCCGCTGCTGCTAATTTGGGTCACCCGCTTCCGCACGCCTTCGCACATCGTGTTCGTGTAAGCGCAAATAAAGGAGAAAGAAAAGAAAAAAGTGCGGATGTGTACAGTGCTGGTCTTTTTCGGCTACGACAGGTCATCCACCTACACAGACAGCGTAGCTATATCCATGTTGGAACCTCAGACGACCGACTGTGTTGCATCTGCAGCTGCATTGTGACGTAGTGTGACCATCGTCACGAAATGTTTCCCGGACATCCACTGTAATTTATGGAAGTCCTACCACATACAGAGCTTGTGTAGACCTTCTGCGCATGTTCTGCCAGGTACTTTTGCATCTACTAATGCCGGAGTCATTCCGCACCAACTGTGCCAGCCAGGGCGCTCGCCGAAAATCAATTTCTGTCAAATTGTTTGGGAAAATCACACACATATAGACGTCAGTTTTAAAATATTTTCACAAGATATTTTGAGTGGCAAAGGTTTACGCGTCTGTGACCACCATTTGAAATTTACGAAATGGTGGAAAATCAAGTACAAGAATATTCCTATAATTTCGCCGTTTCGGTTAAATAATTTAGAAGTAATGTCTATGTGTGCGTAATTTTCCAAAACAATTCGAGAGAAATTGATTTTTGACGAGCGCCCTTGTTGGTACAGTTGGCGTAGAATGAGCCGCCTATAAAAATTACGGCAGGTCGTTTAATATAGAGAGAATGAACGTCATTGTGTGAATAGACTCCGTGTTTATTCCCGGGTGGAACCCCCTTGTAGAGCCCCATTGTCCGCGGTGTCTCGCTGAGTCTGGTCGCAATATGTATATGAATTTATTTGCTGTACCTATAGTAACGTAAATTTATTTGTGTACTTTCATCGTCCACTCCATAACAACTTTGGATGGCATGATCACATGCTTTCAACTCACATACACTCTGAAGACTGGCAATATGAATTTTCGCGAGGACTGTGTTCCGTACCCTTCGCACAAAATGGTATCTACATCTAGCTATTCTAGCGCCAACGTCGATTCAGCGTGTTCAAGACTGTAGATCGCGTATATTCCGAATGAACGCCTGAGTGTTGCATGTGCTAGCGGTTGCTGATCGAAAGAATTCCTTACGCAGAGAGGAGTTACTTTTCAAGTCAAGTCTGGTCAATTTTTTATTTCACATTTGTTTTACATATAAAAAATCGGGGCAAATGCTTGCACGAGAATAAAAAAAAACTTGACGGTGTTCCTGCCCATGCCTTGTAATAGATGATATGTGGGGTTTAACGTCCCCAAACCACCATATAAAATTATGAGAGACGCCGTAGGGGAGGGGGCTCCGAAATTTCGACCACCTGAGGTTCTTTCACGTGCTCCCAAATCTGAGCACACGATCCTACAGCATTTTCGCCTCCTGTCTTTGCATAGGGGGTAATAGCGAGAAAATCACGGAATTAAATATTAAAAACAATGCATACCGGTTAGCAAGGCATATAAGAAGAGAACGATGCGCATGTTCATAGAGAATATTTCACTAAGACAAACACGCTCAATAATTTATTTCATGTACATTGGAATGTACACAATCAAAAGTGTAATTTACATATCCAACTTAAATACGATCATAAAACAGTCACTTTCAACAAATATCTCCCATCAGTGAAAAATTTTAACATGCATGATGTTACTTTATAGGACATCAATACAACGCGATAAACTTCATGGCAATTTAATAAATCTGACATTTATTGCTATCGTGAAACTGTGCGTAATCAAATAGTGTGCACAGTAAGAAATCTAAGTCAATTAGTGTACACGATGAGGAATCTCTTGAGCTTCTTTTTTTCTAGTAATAGCACACACGTCATTCCTCGGCAGTGCAACTGCTTTAAGTAAACGGTCGTGCAGTGCTTCTTTTCTTTTTTTCCTTTGTTTCCGTATATCTGAACGTGAGAGCTTAGGCACCTTTATAATGATACAAGTGAGGTCTATAGAGGAGGCATTTGGGCTGCAGGTTAAGGATGTACAAAACGGTAACATACGTGCTATGAGGCATGTCTCGCCTTGACAATCTTTACTGTTATTGATTAGGCAAGAGCACCAGCAGCTGGCGCAAGGCAGAATCCAGCCACTGCTTGCCTGCTCAGCATCTGAGGGGCGCGCTGTAGATAAACGTCTAACAAAAAGCGGTTAGGTTGTATAATATATGCGCCTTTATACTCCCGAATGAGGCGACCACAAGTTGAGCCACAACAAAGGATCGACACTGTTCCTGTTCATTAAACTCGCCCCGCCGCGGGGGTCTAGTGGCTAAGGTACTCGGCTGCTGACCCGCAGGTCGCGGGATCGAATCCCGGCTGCGGCGGCTGAATTTCCGACAGAGGCGGAAATCTCGCAGGCCCGTGTGCTGCATATTTGGGTGCACGTTAAAGAACCCCAGGTGGTCAAAATTTTCGGAGCCCTCCACTACGGCGTCTCTCGTAATCATATGGTGGTTTTGGCACGTTAAACTCCACATATCAACCAATCCTGTTCATTAAACTCTCCCGCGAGGGGTCAGCTTTACGGTCGCATGGTCGCACATTTATTTATTTATTTATTCAAAATACCTTACAGACCCAACAGGGCATTGTGTAAGGGGAGCATAAAGGGAATACATACATGAATTGGTACACTTTCCATAACCGTCTGAGGCATGCTGTATATGTGCCACTTTGGCGGGTAATACGTGTCCTTTTAGCGTAAGTGCTTACGCCGTTTACAGTATTTTTTCCCCATAATCAAAACTTCGTTTTGTGTGTGTTTTTCGTTTTCGTGGGTAAATAAAGGTGATATGGGACCTACAGTTATGGTTCAGAATTTATGAACTAGTGTCCGTCCCATTTTTCTTTTCTCATCCTGCTTTTTAGTGTGGTAGGTATCCAAAGGATGGCGCCCTAAGCGGTACGCAGTCGTCGTCCATAAAACAGTGCTTCGGTCGCCGTGCTTTGTGGCGACAAACGAGATTGATTTACGGGTAGTAAAACTTGCCACGAAAAAAAAAAAGATTTACGCTAAGAGACGTCAACCCTTTTCCTTCTCCGTACGTTGTATAAGACCGCATGGGAACGTCAGCAGATTTTGCGCAGGTTGTAAATTCTACCGGGGGTATACGCTATAAATATTACTCCATGTAGGACCAGTGAGAAATGCCGGCTTTCACAAAAAAAAAAAAGAAAAACCGGAGGTCAGATAACATATCGCTTGCGGCGTGCATACTCAGTAGCGCTGAGTGCATCTATGACTGGATTAACGACCAGGTTGCTGTGCCCGTAAGTGTGAGGCAAATTAGTAAGAGATTAGTGTTGAGATAAAGGCTCGTACGTTTCCCGCGGGACGACGCTGAATCGTATCGATGGGGAGCCCGGTAATCTCTTTGTTCTCAAAACGAGGCACCTGCTCCCTGCTTTTTATTGAAATGTTCGTTTTGTTTTACCTCGATAAGTAAAAAGAAAAAGTGTGGGTGAAAGTGAAAACAAAAAAGGAAAAACGGGAACGTTAGCCAGAGCAACTCTCCAACTGACAACCCCATACTACATTTAGAAGGAAAATTCAGAACTCAAGCTGCCTATTAACAGATTTCTTTTTTTTTAACGTTGCCTATCATCTGCGAAAGTACATGGGGAAAATAATTATTTGATTTCACTTGAAGAAAAGTTTATGACGACATTAGAAAGTCATCATGACTATGATGATCGCCACCAAAAATATTTCCAACGCATAGTCACAATCTGCCATTTAGTCCGGTTTCTCAAAAAAAAAAAAAACATGGTTCTTGCATTATTGTACATGGTCTTGCAAAACCTTGCATTTTTGCACATGGTCTCATGAGGTCTCGCTTTGAAGTTTGTTTAAGGCCATGCGCTATAATTTTCGTAAGGTAGAGAAGTGGGAGAGTTAGAATCGGTGCATGTTGTAAAAAATCAACACGAACAAGACGCAGCGCAAGAATGGAAGAGCGCCCTACTAGTGTTTTTCTATTCTTGTGCTCCATCTTTTTCGGGCTGATTTTTTTTTTTACAACATGCTGTAATTTTGCTTTCGGTGAGTGGGTGGTTGTCTATAACTGCTTAGAGGGTCGCTCTTTGGGCGTTATAACATGTGAGCTCGCAGAGGTGGGGCAGCGTACTTTCGATGCACTCACAGAGCACTCACATGATTGGCTATCAGCCTTTGTAATAGTATAGGAATGAGTATTTGAGAAGGCCACTTAGATCCGTAGACGGGAGGAAATTGTGTGCAGTACTTTATACGAGGGATGGGAGGAGGTTGGTACCAAGGCGACAATGAATTGGAGCTAGCCCCTTTACTGGCTCGTAATGTTAGCTCCTATAGATTACGACATCAGCGAGCTCGTTTCTTGTACTCTTATTTACACTAATAAAACACTCAGAGGCCGTCTTTACACATACATAGTTAAGACAGGAGCGAGCGTGTTTGACGACTTTTGTTACGACATTGTTGCCACTTTGCCTGCAAGTACGTGCGAAACTCTGTTTATAGTAAGTGCGAAACTCTGACGCGGAAGGTTTTGCACCTGTACCGCAGACCGTGTTGTATTTGCGGACGACCGATTTCGATTCGACCCGGAGTACAACGTGCTAATGCAGGCATGTTAGCATCTTCGACATCGAATTCGAATAGTATTAAGAAATTGAGAACGCGACATTGCAATCTTTCATTAAGTTGGGATTATAATAGATGTTTGGGTCATGAGCAGTACAGGCCATGCGCATGATAGAGAAAAATCTTCTTTTAGGCAGCTTGACAAGGTTCTCATTCCCCTGTGTCTTGGGTGGAGCATGCGGCTAAAATCCTACTATCGCTATACATAATACATCAATACAGTAAATGTAAATTATATATACTCACAAAGATTGAAATGACAAAGGTGCACACCATGACCATCCCATCTAAATTAGAACTCGCACGTCCGTCCGTATTTCTTCCTGTCACCGTTTATGAGGCGGTCAGATTCACTAATTCGCAGTACTTTCGGTATTACGACGTCTTCGAGGTGCAACAATGTTGCACTTACGGCATTACCGTGCAGAAGGGCGAAATACATTTATTATCTTCATTATATATATATATATATACATATGAAACAATAAGTAGTAGACACTGTTCACATGCCCGTGAAGTTCAACACACACACACACACACACACACATACATATATATATATATATATATATATATATATATATATATATATATATATATATATATATAGTGGCACTGTGCAACGTGTGTTGAACTTCACGGGCATGTGAACAGTGTCTACTACTTATTGTTTCATGTTTTTGGTGTCCTTAAATTAGAGTGCATCCTTCGTTATCAACAGTTCACTAACTCTTGAAGTTTCACAGCTGTAGCAGCTCTTTTTAGTTTACGAAAAAAATCTTTACACAATCCTCAAGCCCCCTTTTTTATAATGATCCGACACAACAACCTATGTAATAGAAGAGCGAAGGTAGGGTTTAAACTGATGTAACGCCAAATCGTGCTCTGTCACTTGCCTCGTTTCTTTATTTCTTTCTTTGAAATCAGTGTTTCAATGCGGTGCTGATTACAGCAAGTAATTACATAAAGAAAGCTTGTTTGTTGGTTCTCAACGCAGGCAGAGAACCGACATTTTTTTTCCGTCGACGTACTGTTGCTGGCGCGCGACTGTGAGAAATCTTTCAGCAGCAGACGCTTCCGCAGATAACCGCTCTTGCGGCGCTAATATTTAAATAATCACTCCGATCGTGGTGTACGTGCAAGTGCTTAATTACAAGCAGGTCGCGCGCGCTGTTCCGATGGCGCGGCTCTCTTCTAAGACTTCTTATTGGGTGCTTATCTTTTAATTTGAATATTTAAACGGATTTTTCCGATGTAATTAATTACTGATGCAAATCCTGATACCCCTCCAAAGAGCTCACATGTGTTTTCCTGGTGAGATTAAGAGAAGGCGTTTGTAGAGACGGTACGATGACGGTTGTGTGTGCGTGCGTGATTTCGCGCAAAATTTTTTTTGAAGTCGTTTTAAAGGGACCGACAAACAATTTTTAGTGTACCTATTTTCTTTGGCGCAACGAAAAGCTTGCCAGTCAGCGTGTATAACGACGGAATGGTAACCTGGAAAACGTCAAGAAACATTTGTAATCAGAATTTTACTACACGTAGCGAATATGAAGTCTTATTCAGACTTGAAAACGCATGCTGCGAACAGTGAGCCCGGGAGTGGTTCGTGTTCGATCACGGTAGCCTACTGCGCATGCGTGAAGTCCGTGCGCATGCGCCCCGACTCGACATGGTCCGCTGGCGGCCGCAAAGACAGCGCCGCTTCTCACCGTGCAGCTATAAAGTCCCGAACAATAAACTAGGGCTATATGCACCTTCTTTTACTTCACAAGCAGCACAGAATTGAGCGAGACTGGACAATAGTGTAGGCACTCCGATTTGGAAGACATATCATGGCGTGCATAGCAGCATCAGACTGTGTGACTGCCTACACAAAAGTTATCGACTTCACAATCAAGCTTCAAGGCTCTTCCGCTACATTGTGTGACATACCGGTTTTTGTTACTTTTAAACATGGTTTAAAAATATGAATCCTACTAGGCTCACAAAAGGAATGCTCGAATCTGTCACTTTAGCTTACGGTCTCTTCATTTCTCTAAGGACCTAATCACACGTCCTGGACAGTTGTCAGTTCGGTGTCAAGTGACTCACTTCCACTGTAGCTGCTTAATGCTTGTTAGCAAGGGTGTCGGCTTGTGCATATGCACATTAATCTGTCAATCTATCCATCTCTCTCTCTCTCTCTCTCTCTCTATATATATATATATATATATATATATATATATTAATTCTTATTTATTAACGAGGGTATCGTACTGGCAGATAGGTTCACGTGCTACGTGACGCCACACATGCGCATAAAAGAGTGTTTCACACTCGTCGCTTGGCTTATAGATGGCGCTGGCTGACACTTCTACTTCTAAATTCACATATAAACCCAAAAAAGTGGATGGAGTGAAGGCCGCTGTGATAGCTCAGTGGTTAAAGCATCGAACGCGTTATTCGAAGGCCGTAGGTTCGATTCCTGCTCACGGTTGGTTATTTTTTCACCCACTTTTCTTCTTATTTACATTCCATTGATTCTAATAACTTTCCCTGTACATTCCTTGGCATTACTGTCTGTTAGATCTCATTAATATTGTGTCTAAACACGGAAAAACGAGCCCTTAGGTATACACTTCTTTCCGTTATATATATATATATATATATATATATATATATATATATATATATATATATATATATATATATATATTGATTGTACGTGTTTATTTTCACGAGTCGCATGTATTTGTTCCCTCTGCTTTTTCAGCTCCGTAACTCACCCGCGGATTCAATATACAGGCTCCGTTCATTAATGAATGTCTTTTCGAGTAAGTTTTTCCCACTGGTGTGCAGTTTAAAGGCCTGACCAGACGTAAGCGCTGCAGCGCGTCGCTTGTGGTCTCGGCGCCGTGTTCCTGCCTATGGATGGAAAAGGTGCGCAGCTTCGTGTAGCTTGTGTAGTGGCAGGCCCTCTCTCTTCATATGGAGGCCATGGCGCCGAGTCAACAAGCCACGCCCCAACGCACTGCAAAGCGTACGTTGGGTCAGGCGTTAAAGGGGCCCTGCAAGACTTTTTGAGTATGATCAGAAAACGCTGCTTATCGGGGTAGTAGGGGCTTCCGACAACACGAGAGCCAATAATTATTGCGCATCACGCGGCCTGGAATCCACAATAAATTATCGAAGTCAGGTGAAAATTCCTTACTCTTCTCTCGACAAATCACGAAATATACCCAAAAATCACACGTAGCAAGCCCATCTATCAGCCATTGGCTGGTTTGAACATGACGTGCTCGCTCGTTACAAAGATTGCGGCGGGAGGTCGCTACTTGTCCAAGGGTGCGCGCATGATCACACTGAAAAAGCCCTGCATACGAAGAAAAAAAAAGAGAGAAAAGTGCTCAAGGTTACGAGGCGCGCGTGACGTTTTTCTGTGGCCCTGTCATCCCTCCCTGCTTAGCTTCCAGCGCTTTCGTAGGGGCGAGAGAACAGATAATGCAATTGCAGCATGCGACAAACCTTTGGAACTCCACTCGCACTGGACGGATTCTTAACATTTTTGCGGCGTTGAATTCGTGAGGCAATAAGCTCTTCCAGTGAGTTCATTACGTGGTTACTGGAAAAAGTGTTTCAGGGCCTCTTCAAGCTTTTTAACTGGCACTCTGCGACAAAGCTCCCAGGCTCTGAACATGCTCTGTCCTTCGATGACAGCAATGACTATGAAGTAACTGCGGTGGAGCGATGCCGTTCAATGCTTGGCTGGTGTGTCGACTTATTTCAACCACGCGACCACTCTGTGTCAGGACCGTCCCTATAATTGCGCTAACGATGACTAATGGCGTGAATTTGCGCCTGCGCAGACGCTCTGTTTTAAGCGCGGCAACTGAGACGGAATGGGAGAAAGCTGCGATGTGGTATGGCGGAAGATCGTTCGTCAGGCCAACTACCACAGCGACTGATGGGTAAAATAGAGTAAGTGGTAGTGGCCTTTTCTCCTCTTTTAAACCTCACACAGGCCTATTTATTTATTTATTTATTTATTTATTTATTTATTTATTTATTTATTTATTTATTTATTTATTTGTGCCGTTTACCTCTTCTTCTTGATCATTGAGAAGACAAAATCGGCCCATCCATGTTCATTGTTCGGATATTGTCCTACATCTCGACTATAGGTTCGTTGATCCCATGCGGATAAAGTAATTTCCGAGGGTGCGTGTTTCTTTTTCTTTTTTATTTATACGGGGTTTCCGACGAGGATATCTTTCACCAGGAGTACGACAGCGGCCTTTTTGGTTACGTTTTTCAGCTCTTAGAACGCACAACTACGTACAGTGTTGGGTTTGTGTAACGTTGAAGCATATGTCTTCCCTAGCTATACTTTCCTCGTGGTCATTATAGTAATGGCGGTCTTTTAGTCCCTTCTTCTTCTTCTTCTTCTTCTTCTTCTTCTTCTTCTTCTTCTTCTTCTTCTTCTTCTTCTTCTTCTTCTTCTTCTTCTTCTTCTTCTTCTTCTTCTTCTTCTTCTTCTTCTTTTTCTTTTTCTTCTTCTTCTTCTTCTTCTTCTTCTTCTTCTTCTTCTTCTTCTTCTTCTTCTTCTTCTTCTTCTTCTTCTTCTTCTTTTTCTTTTTCTTTTTCTTCTTCTTCTTCTTCTTTTTCTTCTTCTTTTTCTTCTTCTTTTTCTTCTTCTTTTTCCTCTTCTTTTTCTTCTTCTTCTTTTTCTTCTTCTTCTTTTTCTTCTTCTTCTTTTTCTTCTTCTTCTTTTTCTTCTTCTTCTTTTTCTTCTTCTTCTTTTTCTTCTTCTTTTTCTTCTTCTTCTTTTTCTTCTTCTTCTTTTTCTTTTTTTCTTCTTCTCCTTTTTCTTTTTCTTCTTCTCCTTTTTCTTTTCTTCTTCTTCTTTTTCTTTTTCTTCTTCTTCTTCTTCTTCTTCTTCTTCTTCTTCTACTAATGACGCTGCTTTCGCGAATCCGCTGACAGGTGCGCTTCGTCATCTTTGTCGACATCTTTTGCCGCACTTCAGCCATCGGCATATCTCATTCATGTATAATAAAGTGCGGGTCACTTTAGGGGTCCACGTTGTTGTGGGCTGTCGTATGCTGTGTTCGTATGCTGTCGCCGACGCTGTGCGTAATGCAGGCTCTAGCATCTCTGGCGGGCACGAACTGTTCTCCCACTTGCTCTTCCAGCGCCTTGATTACGACATTAAGGTAGGCAATAAGTAAATGAGCGCCGTCGTTTTTCCAAACGACCCTGAACGTTTCGCCGCCCAACAAAAGCTCGCGCAAGATGTACGAAAAAAAAAAATGGCAGCATATCCACGGAGTGAATGATGGAGAGTGGGGCGAAGAATTCGTCCGTCCATTCGTTCTTGCTTCCGTCCGTCCATGCGTCCGTCAGTGTTACCGTCCATGCGTCCATCAGCCCGTCCGTGCGTGCGTCTGTTCGTGCGTCCGTCCCTGCGTTCGTCCATGCAGCCGCCCCTGCGCCCGTTCGTGCGTCCATCCATGCATCTGTCTATGTGTCCGTTCGTCCATCTATTCAACACTCCAAGTACCAGCATCTCGCATCTTTTCATCATATATTCCCCATATAGAAGCACCGCCATCCAGCGGACATTCCAAGGACTAAACGAGAGGTGGCACACGCACACTTTCTTACGGCTTGCGCTTCGGGTCCACTTCCCACCTTTAACCACCTCGAGTTCATGGTATATACTGGTTCACTGTATTCATGGCACTGCGGCCGAACGCTCGCTAAACCTTTCGAAAACCAAGGAGGTTACGCCCAGCGAGTATGACGTAGCAAACTTTTTCAGTCAGATAGTGCTCAATGTACATGCCAATGGCTGCTAATGGGAAATGAGAGGCGGAGAATTCGGCTTTTACTTTCTTACGGCTTGCGCTTCGTATCTACTTCCCATTTTTAACCACCTCGAGTTCATTCATGGTATATACAAGTTCATTGTATTCATGGCACTGCGGCTCAACGCTCGCTAAACCTTTCTAAAGCTAAGGAGGTTACACCCAGCGAGTATAACGTAGCAACCCTTTCTTGTCAGATAGTGCTCAATGTACATGCCAATGGCTGCTAATGGTGATCGCAGCCTGCGCGTTAACTAAAAGCCGAATGCTCCTGTCTCTCATTCCCCATTAGCAGCCATTGACATGTACATTGAGCACTATTTTTTATTGTTCAACAACGCACAGAAATAGTCTCTCACCAGCACCACCTTGGAGGTCAAAATGTTATACTTGTTACATACTAAGGGGGACGAACGGGTGCCGCTATAAGGAGCTTCGCCCCTAAAAATAGAAAACCGAAGGAAGGAACGAAGGCTGCCCAGCTCCAAACATGCTTTCTTTCTTGGCACTAATATAATGCGAAACTGACACAATTTTTTTTTCATACGTAATGTGTTATAATACGGTTATCATAAACGTGTCTCCTCAATGCTTAAGAAAAAAGGTATCATCTTCAGAGATTCCGCTGTGAGCTCCACTTTTTTTATTTCTTGCTCTCTCAATGACACGCTTCTCTTGTGAAACTGGTAGAAAGTGCTGGCTTTGTTTATTATTATGCATTTCGTAATGGTTCAGTGAGCATCAACGAACGCATCGTCATCTTATGAGCTCCGTGGGGAGGCTTCCGATTTAGAAGCTCGCGAGCTTATTCCACGCTCGGGTCATCACGGGTATGCGACCGTCATAGAGTCTTCGGGTGGAGTGAACACCACCAGTCGTGCCAAAGGGGGGCTCAGGTCGTGAATCAGCCTGAAATAAGGCGCTGCCGCCCGCGTCATTCGCGTTAAACGTAATAACGACTGCACAAATGACAGGGAAAATGCTTCCTGCTAACCGCCACGCATTCGTTACTTCTAAAGAAGCTGATGAAGGTGTTGAGAAGTGGTTCGTGTCGGTGCGTTGAAAGGGCGTGATGCGATCGTTCACGCGGTCGGTCGCGTCCGTCTCATTAATCGCGGTTTCACGACAAGAGCGAATTCTCTTCACACTAGCTGCTAGAGAAGAAAAGGGGAAGTTTTCTTGGCACAGCCCGACAAAGTTGCGTGCGTATGTGATGAAGTTAAGGAGTTCCCTTCGAGATATATGGTAATGATGTTACCTCAGGGTCATAAATTCCACTTGCCGTTCGGTGGCTGCTGTCCCAGCGCCGCACTAGCAAACGTCTTCGTAATCATTTATTATGGACGTTTGAAGTAGTTGAGCCGGCTGAAAGCGTGAAGGTGGGCGATGGAAATCCTGCTTCTCCAGCAGTGGGGTTTGTCCAGCTGAATAGTATGTAGTATACGTATGCGATCCGCATTTTACGACTTCACTCGTAAATCTGCTGGCCCCTTGTGGCCTTGGCGCCCGAGCCGCGCACATGCAGCTCCAGCTGCATGTGTGTGTGTGTGTGTGTGTGTGTGTGTGTGTGTGTGTGTGTGTGTGTGTGTGTGTGTGTGTGTGTGTGTGTGTGTGTGTGTGTATGTGTGTGTGTGTGTGTGTGCTTTTTCCGCCCCCTATATGTAAAAATAACTAAAAGTAAAAAGGGGGTAGCCCGTACCACCAGGAGGTATAACGGGCTCAAGCCAATCTAACATAAATGAAGAGGGGAAACTTCCCAAATTTTTATTTTTATTTGAAAAAGCCAATTAGTTAAAAAAATAACATGGGTAAAACCTAGTGAGTGCAGCATGAAACTGTAATAAATAAACTAGTTAGCTTCTCAGGAATGAGCAGGTCGATATGCAGCAGCAGTGTATTTCCCCCACTTGAGTTTTTGGAGTTCGTGTGTGTGTGCGTGTGTGTGTGTGTTGCGTGTGTGTTTGTGTGTGTTTGTGTGTGTGTGTGTGTGTTTATTTTAAATGCATTGTCGTTGAATGCAGAAAGTCCAAAAACAAACAACGAAGTGGGATGCGAGCCAGTGGTCTTGAGGATGGGTAAACGTTGACGAGGATGGTAGCAGTGGCCTCTGTGATGTCGAAGCCCATTTCTTCACCAGGAGTCATGTAGCCAGGCACATCGTGCTGTCGTTCCAACCAGCGATGCAGCAGGGAACCTTGGGCAGCCTGTTTGCCGCTGCGAACTTAGACAAGGCGCCATTCGCAATAGTAACAAGCTTTTTTTTTTTTTTTTAAAAAAAAGGGGGGGGGGGCAGGATTAGGTACTTGCGCAAGCGTTGCGAATGCTATGGTTCGAGTACTAGGGAAAATTGAGCAGTGATGCTATCGTTATCAGTCGCCGAGGTTTTCCCCCACCTTTGTTGGCATAACTGCGACTGTAATCGAGAGCATTCACGCAAAAGTTGTGATAGGGAGGTGATTCGGAGTATGAAGCGACGTCCTGATAAAGTGTTGGTAGCTAATACGTGTCATGTGGATGTCATAGAAACAGAGTTGCGCATGACAGTCACTAACTGAAGTAGATACGCGCGAGATTTTCTATTGGTCAATAGCCCATAATAATGCGCAGGTAGTGTTGTATCACTTTTGGGCACACGTAAATGGGTCACAATGTGTTGCGTATTTGGGCATTCATTAAAGTAGTGTTGTTCGCTCAAGCAAGGTGCACCACACATACACCTGTCCGATGCAGTTATATTGAATCGATGAAGATAATACTGAAAGTGTCCGTGACCAGATAATAAGTGTGTTAGGTTTTTAGGAGGCGGGAACCATTGAGGAATTTTGTACGGTCTTGTTATCCAATGAAATAGCGTTGTCTCAGGTCCCTCAGTCTGCCAATGGGTGTGCCAATATGAATTCAAGATTTTATGAAACTGAGTTCGTATTGACCGAATAGATATTTTGGCGTAACGCACGAAGCCTGATTTCCCTCCTAATGCAGCTGCAGCGTCAGCTAGCTCATTTCCCAAAATTCCCATATGGCCAGGTACATGAAACAATTTTATAATTTTGCCTGACGAGATTATATGGTTAAGACGCAGCTTAATGTTTCGAATTCTTTCATCGTTATCAGTGAAACTTGAAAGCTTCAAGTTTGTGTGTGTGTGTTCTTTTAATGATTTTTAGAAGGCCCCGTCATAATGTTGTATGTGCAATTATCTGCCGAGGATGCGCAAAAGAGCAGGCTTGTCTACGGGAAGACAGAAGGAAGGCAGCACTTGAGCTCATTATCCTCTAGACCGCCGTGGCGGGCCCGAGAGACGCTAACTCAAGGCGCAGTTCTGTCTAGTTCCTATACAAAGGGATCGAGTAAAGCGATGGCTTGAAATGGTGTCTGACAGACAACGCGAAACGTGTGTTCATGGAAGTACTCTTACGCATCAATTAAGTTCCATCATCCATCGCCCTGAAAGTCAATATCATGTATGTACGATGCAGCAAAATTCTCAAGGCTCGTGTACTTAGGGGAACGTTATTGAACCCCAGATGGTCGAAATTTCTGAAGCCGTCCACCACGGTGTATCTGATAATACTAAAGTGGTTTCGTAACGTTAAAACCTGACAAGATTATTATTATTATTATTATTATTATTATTATTATTATTATTATTATTATTATTATTATTATTATTATTATTATTATTATTATTATTATTATTATTATTATTATTATTATTATTATTATTATTATTATTATTATTATTATATCATGTGGTTATTTAAGAAAATTGCTGGAAACGAGAACTGCTCAGATAAATCCTATTTGGCGTAGTTATTTAGGGAACACACGGGCGAGATGATGAAGAATGTGAGTGGACATCCAAGTATTAAGTTGTCCAAGTGGTCATGCTTCATTGGTGCGCATATATTTGTAAGTGCTTAGAATTATTTTCCTTTGCGGGTAAGACAATACTGCATACGCAGTAGAGGAACGTGTCATTGTCGTTTGCAAACAGCGCTTCACCGAGTCTTAATAGCGAAGAGCCGATTCCACCGAGGGTGCTCGAATGAAATTTGATGCCGCGTACGAGAATATATGCCGATTCTTTGTCAGTGACCTCCCGCATTAAAGCGTGAACTGATGACATGGACTAAATACAGATTGACAAACTTTCGGTACGATTCTCAAAGTATATAGTGCCGCGAGGAAAAGCCCTAGGCTTGAACTATGACCTGTACGGGGCATTTCAGTATCTCGTTTGCTTTGAGGGAGTTCTCGCGAGACGAGGACTGCATGCAGCCTGCGGCCCGCCTCAATGACTGCTTCACATAATATAAGGCTGCGCCGAAGTTTTATTTATTTTTTCTTTCTCGACAGAAGCTAGAGTCTTCATCTCGATAAAGGCGAAGGATCGCTTGAACCGACTCGACAGACGACCATTTACAATTAAAAAAAAAAACACATGGACCGTGGCCGCGTTCGGAAAGGCGCGCAGTGAGCGCCCTCCGCGATTTTTAATGGACACAAATCTAATGAACTGTTTTTAGTTCATATTATACCTCCGCTATTTGTACGGACCCTATCCGTAATGTGATCCCGATATAATAACTAGACTATGACCACACATACTGTGCTCATTCATGCACCAGGCCCTATAAAAGATATAGTATTGTACATATTGCCTCTGATTAGTTTTTTTCTTATCTTATTCTTAATTTGCTTTTTTGTGTATTTATATGTTACGTTACAGTTATGATGTAGGGATAGCCAACTCTAACGTAGCCTACCTTCTCATGAGCTGCTAAATACAAATAAATAAAAAAGGTGAGTCGTTCATCATTTCATTGTTCTCTCGATAAAGCGTTAGAGAACCTATAATCGACGAGCTTAATGGTTTTCTTCACCGCTCGCCGTTTGTTAATTACTTCAGCTTGTAATATATATACATGCTCCTGCTTTTTTAATTGCGAAAGCCAGTCCACACACTCTTATTTAATGCGTTCTTTATCGTAATATTATTCGGCCGCTCGCGTTTATACTTTTTTTCTCTCTCTTCAATTCTTGTCATTAACTATATATGTATATACTAAGAGGAAATTACGTTGGGAGGGGAGGGGAGAGTGTAAAAGCTGAGGTGTAATATACGCCCAGTAAATCCCCAGCGATATATAAAGCCCTCATTTCGGAAGGAGTTTTCTGAGTATCCATTCGATCTTCCAGCCTCAACTCAAGCTCGTTCGTTTCCTGTATAACTTTTTTTTCTTAGTGGTGCGGCGGTGTCCTAGAGGTTTCGTTTGCAAGCGCGACTTTTGTTTAATCGCGGCCGTCGTCTTGCGCTGATGTGCCTGTCAGTTTATCCTCGATTTACAAAATATTTCTTGTCTGTGTTTTTATAAAAGATGATTATCATTAATATTGGGATCAGCGTAATACTTCCACGCCTTACGTCTTACGTGCAGCTTAAATGCATAAGCAACGGGCGCTAGCGTTCTTGTTTCAGAGCTGGTTTTCATGCCTGAAGGCTCGCAGACTTGCGAGGAATTAAGTGTGCTCCCCCCTGATTATAGCATCGTAGCACCGCAGCTGGCTCAGTAACGAAAACTAAAAGACGTTCTCTTTCCTGCTGTGCTTTTTTCTTTAAGTTCCCCTTCCCTCAACCCAGAACTCTGCTATCGCGCGCGCACTATAGAAGCAGAAGAACATGCATATACGAGAACATTTACATGTGACGTGCCGCGCTAATACCTACGGATACCTTCTTGAAAGGAAAATGTACTTTTTCGATGCCTTTTTCATGACATCTCACATATCATAATGCGTTTGAAGGCACTCACTGCGTTGTACTTACTGCTTTTCTATGCCGACAACAATGAATTTTATTGATTTGTAATCCGTTCTCTCCTATCTTCACTTTTAGTTCCGGCTTTTAGGTGGGACTGCACGGTTCGTTCTTGTCAATGCGCAATATACCTGCTGTTAATACAGTTAATAGGTGGTGTCCCGTATTGATGGCATCCTAACGATATGGTGTTTTTAAGTAACTAAAGTAATTTCATTCATTCAATTTCCTGCGGTAAATATGTAAGTGCCGTTACTCGTCTTCACTGAAGTCGTGCATACATTTGACGAATAGGTGAAAGGTCGGTGCTTGCCCCATGCTTCGACACTGTTGGTGCTATGTTTATTGCACCGGCTGAGGAAGGAAAAGCCGGGTGCTTGTGCTTCGGTGGTGCACGCTGGCATGCCGCTTTACCTGCCACCGCAGAACAGCATAAAAGTAGTGCTCGTAAAGATGTCGTGAACGGGGAACGTCCGCGCTTCATTTCATGCAAACGCTTCAACACTCGGAGCTCATTCACAAACATCATTTCCGTCACGGAAATGACGTCGGTAAAGTGTACGCGAAACAGGTGTCGGAAAAAAATATGAAGAATTTTTCATGGAAAGAATTTTTCAGGGAAAGACTTTTTCATGATTTCGACGCCATTTCATTGGACAATGTGGCGATCGAAAGCAGGTGCTGCTAGCGCCATTGGCTTCGCGAAACAGGGCTGCACTTTTCGTCGTTCCATAGGTGCACGTTAAGAGCCCGTGTGTCGCCGCGCGCACACATGATAGTCGCGTCTCATTACCGGGGGCCCCAATTGATTGCTTATTAATAACGCCGTGCTCCATGGGTGCGGTCTCGACTGATTTCGGCACAGACGGCGCCCCGTGGGCAGACCGGTAATTAAATAGAATGGAGTGCCTTCTCGGAAAAAAATAAAGTATACGGTAAAGAGAAGACACGCAATAAAGAACATGAAAGCGTGCCCCACGTGAGAGCGCTTGACGTAGGCGTACACATTTCCGCAGCGTCATTGATCCGTGTGGGCGTGAGAGGACATGTCTTGACACTAAATTGTCGTCAGCCCTTATATTATACAGTCAGTTTATGTGGAAAAGGACCATGTTCTCACAGAAACACAGTGCGATATTTACACACAAGAGAGCTGCGCGTCTCGGCGCGTGTGTCGACCATTGAATGTGATATAATATTGATATGTTGGGTTTTAACGTCCCAAAATCACCATATGATTATGAGAGACACCGTATAGTGGAGGGCTCCGGAAATGTCGACCACCTGGGATTCTCTAACGTGCACCCAAATCTGAGCACACGGGCCTAGAACATCTCTGCCTCCATCGGAAATGCAGCCGCCGCAGCCGGGATTCGACCCCGCGACCTGCGGGTCAGCAGCCGAGTACCTTAGCCAGCTAGACCACATCGGCGGGTCGACCATTGCGTGTAGATGGACAGGTAATGCATTTGTTCGATGTGTGAAGCACCGATATTTTGTAAGCTTATTACGCATCAGCGCTCGTCTGCTATGTATACTGGACTGGTGTTATACAAAACGAGACAAGCTGATGAGATTTACTTGAATTAAGTGGCGCGTACTGCGTAACCGACCTCGCAACATATAGTGTTTCAACGCCGGCGGTTTTTCCTCATATTTTTTTTTTTAGTGGTCACAGCTAGGATCGCGTGCGCCGTAGTTGTCCGACGCTGCCGCAGCCGCTGGTGTCTGTAACCACTATCGCGCGAAATAAAAAAAAAGCTTAGTAAATAATGACAAAATGGTATTCGAACCTGGGTCTGTGGTGTGCCAGCCCAGTATTCCACCACATAAACACGCCGGTTTTTTTTGTTGTTGTTGCTTTACTGCCTGTTCCCAGACAATATATGTAAAGGAACAATGACGTAAGGGTCACAACAACAACTAGTGGCAGTCCTAGTGGATAGGCACTAATTTTAAAACTTCTTGAGAGCTGTCAAGGATTCCACCCTCTGTAAACACTCAGGTACTGACTCCTGTGCTTTCTGAAGTTCAACAAATTTCAACATGGACTCTCGAAAGTACATCCTTGCGGGTTTTCCACCTGGATGACAGTGAAATTCTGCCATAAACAGTGGAGGCCCGCCATAAACAGGGCCCGCCATAAACAGTGGATGCCTGTTCACATTATTAAGTCAAATGGCAAACCATCTTCATTATCTATAGGGGAAAATCTGATACCGTATGGGTCTAGCGGAAATTTCTTTTTGATCGTTCTCTGCAATACATCCCAGAAATACACTCCCTCTCAGCAATGTAAAAAAAAGATGAGATCAATAGTTTCTGGCTTAGTGCAAATAAGACAATCTGACCCGCAAGGTAGAAAAACACACCGCTTCTTTATAAATACCTTGACGTCCAAAGTACCTGTGTGTTTGAAACTCCGTTGCAAACTGGCCTTAGGTAGGCTTAGGCCTTCGCTTTGGTAATGCCGTAGGTAATTCCGATGTCATGTTGTCGCTGTCGTGGTGCTTATCGTCACTATACATACGGTTCTGAGTTTCGCAGGTGTGGGTCGTTCGTAGAAAACGTTGGCAGGCGGTTTAATCAGGAGAAGCTGAAAGAGAAAGCTTTAGTTACTAGCACGTTAGTAGCACAAGTGTAAATAAATTTCGAAAAACTGTCAGTATATTCAGTATCCTTTCTTCAGTGAACGCAGGAGATATTACCCTGCGAAGGCAGGGTGGAACTTTCCACTACATAGGACGTTCCTCCTTTACCCGAAACGGCGTAAATGAGTATCACTCGTATGCGTAACACTGGGTCATTGTCCATGTGAAAAGCACAATAGGCCTGCAGAGAAGGTGATCACACGTAGAAACTATTCGATTTTTCACACTTGCGCGAATTGTTATATGCTGCAACATAAACTGCGCGTGTTGCCGAAAGTGTATACTTACGCAAACACTACGTATGCTCCTTTCTATTTTTTTTCTATCTTCTTTCCTTTCTATATGTCCAGTTTCGTTCAGCATGATGGGACCAATGAATTTCGGATTTTATTTGGAAAGGGAGCGGGCCGGGGCCGGGGGCAGTATATACTGAATCAATGTTTACTTTCGGTCCTGCGAGTGGTATACGGGTTCCTGCAGGCTATGCTGTTTGCGTTCATTTGCTTCGCTAGAGAATGGAAAGGTATATATATATATATATATGAGTGAGAGGTGCTATATCGATATTCGTGAATGTGTTTTGGGGTAAACTGGTACTCAGCTATGTACGCCTCCTTCATCTGTGTGTGAACGCGCAGCGCGCTTTTCAAACGTTTTCATCCGCTCGAGGCAAACCGATGAGTGGGAGGATGGTAGGACCCCAGGGCCACGCTGCAAGCTGCAAGAGCACAAACTCGAAGCGCATCCGTTGTTGCATGGCGCTTCGCGGCTAGAGCGGCCAGTAAATTGCTTCCTCGGGGCGATGGGGGGCGGTGCGTGGCTCATCGGCGATTTTGTGTGTACGGCAAACCCTCGCGATGCGTTGTGCTGGAGCGCGCGAATGGTCGCTGACGCGGCGATTTGCATGCAGAGCAAACAAGCGAGTGCGTGATGAGGGTCTCGCGGCTGGTGATTTTGAAAAAAAAAAAAAAAGCTCATTATTAGGAGGTGCTGGCATGGGCTCTTTTCGAATTTACGTTCACGAGTGCCGGTATAGCGTCGTTGACATGTTTTCAATGTAATGGGATGGCTCATTAATTTGGGAGTAATCAACTGATGCCATATTAGTTCCAATGAACTTCGAAAAAGTGCGGTACAGGAAGTATTCGACCATACATCGTTCCAAATGAAGTATACATAGAAGCGTCAATTGGAGAGGAAAACGAAGAGTTAAGAGCAATAATACCAAGAGGAAGCACTTACCTACCTCCTTGTGGAGTTCTGTGCGATGGCTGTATTCTCTGTATACTGAGGGCATGCACTTGACTTTCATACCAGCTAATGCATCAACTACGTATGCCTATAGCTGAGCGTGAAACGGCGCGGACTGGACAACGGAACGCCCCGCCGCGCTGGTCTAGTGGCTAAGGTACTCGGCTGCTGACCCGCAGGTCGCGGGTTCGAATCCCGGCTGTGGCGGCTGCATTTCCGATGGAGGCGGAAATGTTGTAGGCCCGTGTACTCAGATTTGGGTGCACGTTAAAGAACCCCAGGTGGTCGAAATATCCGGAATTCTCCACTACGTCGTCTCTCATTATCAAATAGTGGTTTTGGGACGTTAAACCCCACATATCCATCATCAAATCTGGACAACGGAACGAAGCGTCCCGAAAGCAGGGTATACAGGCTTCATTCCGTTGTTCCGTCTTTGGGCGCTGTTTCACTCTCCGGTTGCCTCGCCTATACAATAGTTGTACGTATGTATACACTTTGCGAGATTTATGAGATACGGTACACTGCTGTAGTCACAACGGCTGATCGATTCTAGGCTTCAGCTTCCGTGACACTGCAGCGCTACTAACTGCGCCTCAGGCAGTGAGCGCAGATATATATATATATATATATATATATATATATATATATATATATATATATATATATATATATATATATTATATATATCATGCAGCTTTTTTATAATAATGTTTGAGTGCATATAAAAACGACGGAAGTGTACAGAGTGGCCGCCTTGTGTAAGCAAGCTCTGAACCCTATACAGTGCCGCTCCCTCCCACGTGATTCAGGCCTCTACAAAACGACAGTTATTCTTCGATCGGAATAATCGGCCAGCACAGACAGCGCCGTGCTTATTGTGCATTCGTCGAACTTCTTTTTTTCCATCTTCGACCACCCCGTACATATTTAAGAACCCGGAAAGTGGGAATCGAGGCGTTCCACGTGCCGTTTCTTTCTCTCAACTTTATATGCTGAGTATTCCTGTTGCAATGTTAGCGCTTCTCAAAGGCGTGCGTGAAAGACAAAGGCGCAGTGCTTTTTTCTGAGCACTGAGTGAAAAGTTGTCATCGACGTTGATTCCCCGAGAGAATGGAGGAAGTGGCTTCGCCTACGAATTCTGTATGTATATATGTATATATATATACGTACGAAAAGAAAGTCCCGCTTTTGTTTACCTGACTGGGGCTTCTTTTCTTCCCGTGGGATTGATGGCCGTACGAGTTCCAAGTTGTTGTCTTAGTCTTTCCCGCGTGTGTTGTTTAGTGCGTATGGCGTTCACACGCACTTCATCCTGAGCCTGAGGCCAGCGGACAAAACGTTCGATGAGGTGTGCATTGGGGTACCACTCTGTAGCATTCGTCCTTGGGGTGCGTGGAGTTCGAACGAATCCGGATTCGTTTTGAAAGCAGTTTGCTCTTCGTTTAAAGTTTGCCGCTGTTGTACGGGTCGTTCTGGTTATTTGCGAAGGCGTGCGCGGTTCAGATGCAAAGGTTGCTGTATGCCATTACGGTTGTCGGTTGTGTAGGCCGACCCTTGAAGTTATGGTCGCATGGTTATGTTTGCCGATCTCAGTGCATGTTCCGACCTAATGAATGTAGACATTCAGCGTGCAGCTATAGATCTGCTAAGTAATATTTTTTTGCAGTAAAGCCATTGCACTGCGTCTGTACGTTAGTTATATATATATATATATATATGTGGTAAACCACTCCACTTAAGTTTAGATATTCTTTCGTTCAGCAACAATACTTCTATTCTCATCTATATATGTTCGTTTTAGTATACCGCTGCTCTTTTCTATCAACGTCGTCGCGTATGGCTTATTTTTAATTATTGGGTTTAAATCTGTACAGTTCCAGAACAACAGTGTGGTGTTAAGTTTGGCCTGGGAATTCGTCTGGGCAGACGCCATTGTGCGTAAGCCGATCTACTGGGGAGGCTCTCACGCTGTCGAAGATTTGAGCGATTACCCAGACCATGTGGCAAGCGAAGGCGAGTTCCTGACTTTCAACTACAGACCCTTTCGTCGTCTCTTCGAGCAGAAGCGGTGACTGATGCCCTCGGCGATTCATCTGGCGACGGGGAAGCGGTTGTGACCGGCGCCAGAGCTGACAGGAGAGCGGCGCTCTTTTTAATCCCCAGTCAAGTAGCCGACCGGCCGGCTGCCTATGCCCGCCAGGCATTGTCCCTGCTAGCCGGAGGATGAGACGTCGTGTCGCCACGACACCGTAAACAGTTCCAGAGAGGAGAACAAAGAAAGCATCTTCCTGGAAGAGACCGTGGCGGCCACCGCAAATCACCCCGCTAATTAAGCGAACGAATCGGTGGACCCTTTGATGTATGCTGTCAGGATCGTGGGACCTCTCGACTGGCGGCACACACACGACGAGGAAGAGCCCTGCTGGCGCCACCTTGCAGTGCGGTGTTCACAACTCAATATTGGACGTTCACGTGGACCGTGCATGCTCGTCCCCCTCACCTGTTGTGTGTGTGTGATTGGTGTTCCACTCGGAGAGGAGGTGCCCTACAGGGCTTAAAACGACGCCGCAGAGTGCTCGACGTCGCTCTGAACTATGCAACGTTCAACCACCATGCTCGTGATTTGGGAAACACCTAAGCTTTCTTTGCTGTAAATATGTGTAAATAGTGCCATAAACCTGTTTGTTTTCTGTATCCTTCAGCGAACTTCCTTCTTCAACCTTAACAACTGGTGGCAGCGGTGGGATGCCTCCAGCGACCTTCCTTCCGACCCTTAACAGTGGCAAAGACAGAAACTAAAACTTCAACATCATGGTATTTCAATTATATGCACCCTAACTGCAGCACACAATCGTTTTCTGCATTGGAGCAAGCCCACAGTGCATAAGAACTGTCCAACGTGTTTTCAGAAGCACGACTTATACCTGCCGAACTACCTCGGCACGCTATGTCTTCTCAACTATGATTGCTAGCATAAAATTTAATCGTAGCCGCAAGTCTTCGAAGGAGACCGTCGTAAGCACGTGGAATGAAATACCAAACGCATTTCACTGAAGATTACGCATAGTGCCACCTCTGTACATAGACTTTTTTAAATGAAGATAATCATCACCTTGAGGATATACGTGTGATTCTTAAGGTATTGTTAACTGAGAGCGAGAACGGTCACACCAATTGCGAGGCTGTTTGCAGGTTGATATAAGAAAAACAGAAAAAAAAGTTCGTAAAAAACGTACGAGACAAACAAGGCAAGCACAGGAAACGGAGAGAGTCAACTACAAAAGTTTCTACAGGAGCGGGTCGTCCTTGCGAAAGTCCACCGCAGTGGATGGAGGCTCGCCCTTCGGAGAGTTCGACGAGCGACGCGGAATGGGTTCAGGGAGGTCGGCAGTGCCTCGCATACGCCTTGAAGAGATACCTGAAGCCGTGCCGAAGGAAAGCTTCGGAGGCGGAAGACGTCAGCGGCCACGTGAATCCAACTCGTGAACCGCGTCAACTCCTTGGCGTCAACACTCGGGCCCGGTCACCCGACTATGATGCTCAGCTCTGTCCGCCCCCTTTCCTCCTCATCACTCTCTTCACCAGGAAGGTACTCGATATCTCAGTACTTGCGCACATCTCCGCGCGCGCCCCAGCGCCTTCGTCGTCGTCGTCTTCTAGCGCACACATCACACCGGAGCACTACATCCCTTTTCGGGCGCGCATCGCAATCACCTCGTTTCGAGGCAGTTGCGCAGGAGTACAAAAGCTGACGTCATAGGTTCGGAAGGGCGTTTCGGGGAGGTCACGCACATTGACAACAGCCCAGAGTAGATCATGGCAGCACCTAGAGTGTTCGCTGACAAGTTACCTACCAGTCCACGAACTAAGAGGATGATTTAGTTTTCGGGCCGAGAAGGAGACCCACCGGCGAGGCTGGTTCGAAGGTGAAAAATCGGGCCGGCTTCCCGCAGTGTCCGAGAACCATTCGCGGGAATCGGAGACGCCACAAGGTCGTCTCATCCGCACGGGTGGCCTCAATAACTTCGTTTCGTCTCGCCCACGCTTCAGCGTCCGTTTGCATCAGCGGAACTTTAGCGTGTAGTGCAATTCGGTTCGTGCATTCAGATAGGGTCCGCGCTAAGCGCAGCACGCAACGATGACTCGCCCGAGACTCCCGCGGCGCACGCCGCCGTCCATAAAGTGCGCCTCCTGCAGAAACTTCAACGCCACATCAAGTTTCTCGGACCTTCATCTTGCCTCCCATCACGGTCAATTGCTGTGGGTTATCTGCCATGAGGTGTTCATAAGCAGTATAATAGTGTTCAATGAAAGGTTACGCTTCCCTTTTTTGGTCAATTTCCTACTATATAGTGTGTATGTGCACTGGAAACAAACAAACGAACTAAGCCCGCAATCATTGGTGATTTGAGGGAAGGAAGTGGGTAATGAAGACGAGAAAGAGGAAAAATTGCGCTTGATCCTCGAACACGCGGTGCGGTGTTCTGTAAAATTCATACCGCTCCTCTCAGCCTGCACGCTTCGCCTAATTCCCAGATAAGGTCGTTCACTGATACAAGTAAAACAGCTGTATGTAGAGGCTGCTCTCCAAAAGGAGCAGTTTGACAAGGACCTGTTGCTACCTTTCACGAAGTTCGGTAGCCGCACTGCGACGCAATCAGTCAGCAATGGAGGAGTGCTACTCGAGGCTACATCGACGTGGGGCATCTTTTTGCTAACTCGCCCTGTGCTTTTCTTGGTTCTCTCGTCACTGTGTGGTGTTCCTTTTGTTTTTAAACTTCGTATATACCACGCGATGACGTTGCCTTCAAGCGTCAATATATGTTACGAGCCCTGAGCCAATCCGCACTACTCTGTGGACTATAAATGAAGGGGAAAAACAAGAAAAGATTGCTCTTACTTCGTCGCGAACCTAAAATTACTGCAGTTCCTCGAAGCACGGGCAATAACAAAGGAGCACAAAACACAGTATTGTTCTTTTTTTTTTGCGCAGTTTTTGTGGACAGCAAGAGAGAGAGAGAGAGATAAATAGAGAGGAAAGGCAGGGAGGCTAACCAAGCTTGGCTCGGTTGGCTACCCTACACTTGGGGTGGGAGAAAAGGAGAATAATAGAACGGAAAGGGATAAAAAAGAAGAAGAGTAACAAAGAGAAGTATAAATAGTCAGCTCGAGACTACTATGGTCTCGCACAGTTCTTTCACAAGCGGTCGTGAAGTCTGGTGGTCCTTAAGAAGTACAAGAGGGCTCTCGTGGCTTTGCGCGTATGGGAAGACGTCGGCCAAGGTCCCAGGATCTTCTCTTCTGTAAGCGGCCGTGAATCCAGCTGACGGAGCTTGGCTTCCATAATACGTCGTTCGGTCTGGTATGCTGGGCAATGACATAGGATGTGCTCAAGCGTTTCCTCGCAGGCGCAGATGTTGCATGCCGAAGTGCTTGACATTCCAAGGAGACCATAGTACGAATTCGTAAATGCCACGCCCAACCTCATGCGAATGTAAGCTTGCTGTAACAGGTATACGGGCTAACTACTGGCATATAAGATGGCTATTTTAATGTCATTACATCTATGGTGGGTGATTTTGCGCCGTGTTAATTCTACCATTAACTAAAGATAGGCACGCGTATCTCATTTATTGGTGTGTGATTTACGCCTGTATTTCCAGTGTTCCATAACAGCAACAATATAATCTTTCCCGGAGTTGGTCGTAAGCTTTTTTTTTTCTTTTTTTTTCTTCTTTTAAAGCGAACCGAAAAAAGGTCATCGAGAACTAAAGTGCCCAATGCGGCCACCAATCGTTCCCGGCCGTTTCATGCGAAGTCGTATTGCAAGTTTGTTTGCACTCGGCCAAGGTCGCTGACAAATGCTCTGAATTGCATCACCCGTAAGTAAGCCGACTGCACACTGCAAGGCCGTATTCGCAGATGCCGAACGCCGGGCCGAGCGTGGAGGAAAGAGGCGTGATGACGTGATTTGTGAACGACGCTTCGCTTTCAGGAATCGACCCGCCGGCAAACGAACTCTGCTCGAGTCTGGCACGCGGGAAGGCATATTTTTTGCACCGGCCCACATCGGAACGATTTGTGTGTCTTTCCCGAGAGGCCTTGCGCAAAGACACTTATCTATACTCACCGTGCCCGCGGCACCTTTAGGGATGCGGCGTTCTCGAAGTTTGTCCCGTTCGAACGTTGCGTGCGCAGGTGAACGATACTTCGTGGTGTGGCAATAGGAAGCGATTCGTGTTAGCTCGCAGTGAAATCGGCGCCGTGCTGTCCTCTCTCCGTACGTGCCCAATGGCCATCTGGCTCCGACCGCTTCGCTGCGTCTCTATGCCTCGTGTGTGCGCACTGGACGAGGGTCATTCGTTACACCGGCCAGCCTCGAGCCGGACAACCGATGATTACGGGAGCGCCTCGGAGGTGCAAAGTGGGGCCGCCGCGCAGTGCTTCGGCTCCTGCGCGAGCCCCGCGGCGCGAGCCACCATATCTCTTCCTCTTCGTATTGTTTTTCTTTTTTTTTTTGCTTTCAAGTTTGTAGGATAGACCGCACTCGAGTGGCTTCTTTTCTTTTCGCCACACCGCCAACACTGGCTCTCATTTGTTTTCCGCCGGCATGCGGGTGGTTCGCGTCATTCGCGATGAACTGATTGGCCCGTGGCCTCTTCTGCACGCCGCACACACACAGTCGCGGCGTGCCACTGCTGTGCGTTTTCTGTGCCTTTCGAGTGACTTAGATTGGTTGTGCTCTGCTCTCCGATTGCTTGTTTTCTTCATCTTTTAAATATATTGTGTTTTTTTTTATTTAGAGGAATGCAAGAGCGTACATTCATTGAGAATGACCAGCTGCCGCTCCGTCGAGGCTTATAATTTGCGTGCCGAAACGGATCTGTCGACGGTTCCTTTGTTGTCTTTGCGCGTTATAAATGGCCGGGACTCCTTCTCCCAATGTGTGAAGGTCAGGGGATGTTCTCATACCTTCAGGTGGAAGCACTACCTTTCCTTGCTAGTGTTGTACCTTAAGCTTTGCATCCGCAAGCTTGCCCACGGCGTCTAAAACCATGCCTATAGGAATCGAGCGTTTTCACTCTGAGCAATCGGCGAAAACTCTTTCATCGGTAAGACCGCGTTTGTTCGCGAAAGTTGTGACAATAATCATCGGCAGCTTCAAGGATTGGGAGCGTACATTATTCGTTACTACCGACCAATAGTTTCGTCGAGTAGATCTTGCCTGCCAATCGTTCGCCGCTCAGAAGCGTTGCTATAGAAATCCTGCCTGAATAGGCCTCTTCTTTATGGAACTAACTTCAACTTTGGTTTCAGCCAATAGATGTATGTGGGATGTCCTGTTCGCTTCAACGGTCTGCTGGTGCTGAAGGAAGTATTCGTACGGTTATCCATACGGCTATCCATGCAGCTATACATACAGCTGCTAACGTTCGTACGTCTCAAATTTGTGACGTTTTTAAGCGGGATACCGCCAATTTGAATTAATTAGTGTTTTTGTCTCGCATTGACAAACACCTAAGTGTAAATTGAGGCACAGTGACGCGAGTATCGACCGAGGATGAATGAAAGCTATCCCGCCAATGACCTTGCTTCCCTAAATGTTGTTACAGTATCTCCGTAACAGGTAGGAAATGTCCTGATTTATTATAGAGCAGTATCCCACATTCTTTCCGCTTTTTTTTTTTGCTTATTTAGCGTGCGTTTGGGATTACTTCCACTCAGACTCGCCTTCTATCACCAGCGTGCCGCGTAATGTGCGCGAAACGCACATAAATCGTGCGAATAAATTACGCGCTTCTCGCATTACCTCACACCGTGTGCTGCCTGCAACGCGTATAGTGGTTACCATATACGGCGAAAATGTGCTTATGTAAGCATACATATGCCTCCCGGACAGACTCTCGATTGGCCTTAGGCCATACATCACGCTGTGGGGTCCACGGCGTTGGACCCGATTATTGGCAGCATTGAAATGGGCCGTTCGAGCTATTAGCTCGGTGGAACGAGCTTCACTGCGCAACTCTGATTCGGCGCGTTTCTTCCGGCGCTGTATGAAGGAATGAGTGTGCCGTGGGTGCAGTCGTGGGTGCCCATTGCAGCTCTTAATGGAAGTGGTCCTTCCCGTCCATACATGCCCGCGGGCTGCATTTCCTGTATCAGGAGTGCACTCACTTACACTGCCCCCAGCCGTATCGCTGGTGTCGATCGCAGCAGCCTTTCGGCGAGTGCCCGTATGGTGTATATATGTGGCACGACTTCTTCGCGCACGTACGGATTACACTCAACCGCCCGCATTTGCGAGGCCGCCGTGTCGATAGGTGTGCGTAATGGCCGCGTGGGGGGGGGGGGGGGGCAGTGCGCGTGCAACTGATGATGATTTCGTTATCCGTATTTCTTTTGCACGCGCGCGCACTCACACACGTGTACACCATTCGGCCGAATCACGTGTCATCACCTGTACGTGACCAACAGGTGGAAAATGACCTCTGGGGGCATGTGCTGTAGAGGTCTTCTTTCCCGAAGCGCGACTCTCTGTCTCGCCTCTTCTGTTCTGTCTGCGACGTCCGTGCTCGAATGTGAACGCCTTGATATTTGCACGCCTTCGAAAGGCTTTTTGCATGCCCCAGCTCCGCGATTGTTCAAGATCACTCTGTTGGGGTCATGCGCAAGACGCGAATAGTCAAGTTTATTTGAGTCTACATAAGCGAGCACCAGCGGCAAGGCTCAAATGTTCCACGCCGTATGTGTAAAATGCTGACGCAACTCACTACAGATCAGTTTGTCGACGGCTGCCGTTTTGTTCGCCGCTATCAGTGTGACAGTGTCTATTTCTCTTTCGAGTTTTCGTTTACTGCGTACAGACTCGCCCAGTTTTGCCGTAAACATGCCGACTGTAGTCTTCGCCAGCATCACGACCACGTGACACACGCCGTACAAAAAAGAATAACGAGGAAATGCAACAGCTCGTTTTGACAGCGTTGTCATGTTCGTATTTTCTTGGATGAAGCACCTTCTAATGTAGCTCTTGTCGTTTGCGGCGAAGCATCAGAGTTGTCCCGTGATGTTCATGTACAGATTCACCGATGGATGGAGTGGTGGTAGGCAACCCGGTTTAGGTAAACAACCCACCAACTGAATTGAGATTGAAGGAACCCAGTTTTGTTCAGCGGGTTACCAGCGTTACACTGCACTAGGCTACATTCTGCAAACATTAGCTATTATTAACCAAAGTTACCCATCATGCAGCCAAAACTAACAAAGAAGCGTTGATACCGAGCATTAAGTAATGCTGGAAGCGTGCGAGTTTCTAACATCGTTTAATTTGGTCATAAGTTGGACACACATTGGCTCAGGACGGGGGTGGAAATGTATGAGAAGTCGCCGTCTTGAAAACAGTTATGGCTGGTGTTCTGGCACAGTTGTTTTTTTCCAGGCGCAAAGGGAGGCGTTCAGCCGCACATTATACATGTTCTTGTTTGTGTTTGTATGTGTGCTTGTGTATTTACACGAAAAAATTTAAAATTTCTGGTGGAGTTTGAACCCTGTAGCCCCCTGGCTGATTTGATTGATTGATATGTGGGGTTCACCGTCCCAAAACCACCATATGATTATGAGAGACACTGTAGTGGAGGGCTCCGGAAATTTTGACCACCTGGGGTTCTTTAACGTGCACCCAAATCTGAGCACACCCGCCTACAAAATTTCCGCCTCCATCGGAAATACAGCCACCGCAATCGGGATTTGATCCCGCGACCTACTGGTCAGCAGCCGAGTACCTTAGCCACTTGACCACCGCGGTGGGGCAGCCCCTTGGCTAAATAAGTGCATACTGCTGTGGTCGGCACGTTACTTTTTTTTTTCGCGGCTCTGCGAAATCAAACTAAAGATAATAAACTTGAAATTCCTTTCGGCTTTCCGACTTCGTTTTTTTTTCTTTTCCGGTGCACAGCCTACCAATTCCATTCCCTCGATGAATAAAGTGACCGCCGCCATATCAAACGCCGACAGTTAACGTGACACGAACCCACTGGACTGCAGTTTCTCACCAGCCTCGTCCTACGTGAGCGCCAGCGTTGCCCGGAATACGTCACCCTTGTCCAGATGTAGGCCGTGTCGCAAACACTGTCCGCACTGCGCTCGACTTTATACTCTCGAGCGTCATCCGGAAAAAAAAAAAGGGGGGGGGGGGGGAGCCGTAGATGCAGTCCTGCTGCACCCGATGCATGGTCTTTGCGGATCGTTGACGTTGCGGAACCTCGGCCGAACGGGTCCTCACGCTCGTTGGCGCTTTCGTCAGCTTCATTGCCAGTGCGGTCGCGTTTGCTGAGCATCCAATGTATATTGCCTCGCATTAGTTTTTCACGTTCATCAACGCCTGTAGTGCGCCTTACTTGTGTTGTTTCAGGCGTTTGTGTACCGCCGAGAGGCAGCAACTGGCTTGATGTGTGCACTGTCGCGCATGGCGATCCATCCACAGTTGGCAGCAACTCTGACGGTGGGCGTGATTGATAATCTAGGGTCGTCCCGACGCCGCGTGTTGGGGAATCGCAAGCAAGATTGCGTAGGGCAAGAAAAAAAAAGCTGAGAAAATTTCTTGGTTCTTTTTTTACGCTTTCCAGTTACTGCATGGCGATTCTTCATATTAGTAAAAAAAATAATATGTAAGGTGTAACGTCCCAAAACCACCAATGATTATGAGAGACGCCGTCGTGGAGGTATCCGGAAATTTATACCACCTGGGGTTCTATAAGGTGCACCCTAATCCAAGTAAACGGGCCTCAAGCATTCTCGCCAACGTCGGTAATATATAGTCGCCATGGCCGGGATTCGATCCCGTGACCTTCGAGCCAGCATTACAGTATCATAACCACTAGACCACCGCGTTGCGGCTTTCATATTGGTTAACATTCGGCAACCAGTGCATACGATGCTTGAAGGATTCAAGCTTATTTTAATTAATGCACAAGCTTTATCGAAGAATTTTCGCTCAGCATAGCGCATAAAACTCTAGCACTCATCGTTATTTTTGTAAAGCACCCTAAGAACCGCTTCAAGGGCCCTGAGATGACGTCATAATTCTGAAATGCGTGGGATCCAAACACGGCAAAGCCGATGTCGTTTCTTCCTGGGCTGTCTTTCCCTCGGTAATAGTTCATGCACAGGGAAGCAAGCTTTACAGACTCAGATTTTTGCTTGTTTAACACGCGCGGCTTTGGTGTGCGCGCGTGTCTGCTTACAGTATTTAGAGCGAGAAATATTGTTGCACCTGATGCTTAATTTCAGTAGTTCGCTCTACTTAGCCATTTCCTTACTGGAAGAGCAGAAAAGAGCCAAGTTACTGGTTTCTACACAGTGTCTGGACGTTCCAATAAATCCAACACCGCATCATCTGCTGCGCTGATCATACAAAACGCCCTCGTGAACTGCCGACAAGGCACTGAACTCCAGTCCACTTAGGCCACTTAGGCTTCTGGGAATCGGAACAAAATCGAACAACTCCCGTTACCCTTTACGTGACTCGTCGCCCATTCATAATGTTCCTGCAGGTTGTCATCCAATTATGAGCTGTGTACCCTTCAATCACGTATCCTCCTCGTTGCTTTCTTTGGCCCCTTCCATCCTCTTTCTTTTCCTTTTTCTCCTTTGAATCGAAAAGCACTGCGAAGTAGGTCGCTTAATTCGGGAGAGAAACCGTTTTCTCTCCAGCTGCTGCAACCTCCTCTTGCGAAGCGTAGAGGGGGCTGAGAAGACTTCAAGATTGGTTTCGATTGAAAATCGACCGAAACCTTTCTCACGTGCCCTCATCTTCTTCATTCCCGGCTATACGGCCTTGTTCTTGCTCAGAAGGCCGTCTTCGTCTCTTTCCAACACTAATTGTCGTCCCCTTTTCAAGTCCCAACTACAAGTGGTCATTGACACTGACTTGTCTTTCTCTGTGCCTTCATCAGCCTGGCTTTATTATTTTGCTCTCTCGTACTACGCAGCCACCAACTAACATGCACGTTGACTTCATCGTCACGCCCAGCGATCAACGTGGACGAAGCTCTTCTTGTGTCTTGTCCTAAATAGGGTGCGAGCAATGTTCAATAACGATGGCTCTCCGTGGCCGAATTCTCTGTCATTGCTATCTCAAATCTCCTTTGCTCTGATTTGAGTATTTGATCAATTTCTATTTCTGTTTACGTGTTCGTACCTCTTCACGTTTTATCTATTTCTTTTGTAGCGTGCGTGAGAGTGAGTGAGTGATTGTGTGAGTGAATGAGTGAGTGAGTGAGTAAGTGAGAGGGAGTGAGTGACAGCGTGTGAGTGATACGGCTGCTTCTTCCTGCCATCCTTCGATTCCTCGCTCAGCAGCTGCCTTCTCTTCTCGCTTCCAACTTTGCTTTTTACGCCACCTTTAGCCGCCGCCGTCCCTAAGGCTCTTAATAAGCGCCCGCCTCTGTCCACTGTCGCTTTATTTAAGGTTAGTTTCTTTTTCTTCTCCTGCGTTTATCTTACGGGCTCTCAGCCACGCTGAGATTCATTTATTTACGCTGCCGGTCCTATAGTTTCGCGCAGGCGCAGCGAACAAGGCCAACCTTTTGTGTTTCTTTTTTCTGCTAACGCCGGCGGCGCTTGCTTCGCACCCAATCGCAGCGCCAGTCTCCCTCCTGAAGGAGGAGGTTGTCTATCTAATTGGCTCTCCGTATCTCCCTGCCTTTGTTTTGTTCCCCCTCGCATTACAGCCGTGAAGTGGTGCTTGCGCACGTGCGTCTGTCTGTGCTCACACTCATCCTCTTCATCGGAGCTCCGACCCCGAAGCGTCGTAGTTCTCTCCTCTGCCCCAGCAGCGTCTTTTCCTTTTTCTCTTCATTAAACCTTACGCACAGCCAACACAAAGATGGATTCGGGTCTGCCTGGAAGCGACCGTGTCTCCGGGGATTTCGCCAGAGAAATGCAGAATGTGCCCGCGGACACGTTTCGCCACTTTCTACCTGTATGGTCGTGACAATTCGTAATTCAAGAGTCTCACGAGCGATGAAGAAAAATAAATGAATAAAAAATAAAAATCTAAGGGTGAATAAAAGATTTCTCTAAATCTCTCTTCGTTGTGCATTCTCTTTACTTTGACACCTTTTTTGATGGCTTGGCGTCATGTGATGAGCCAGCTTTTTGTTCTATTTCGAAATAGAAGCCAGAATTCAGAGCCCCTTATTTCATCTCAATGATGATGCGTACGGGAGGCCCGAAAAGGAAAAAAAACGTATTGTTTAGCGCCGCGTATTTATATATACAGCTACTCTTATAGACCGGGGTCTGACAGCAGTCTAAACCTCGCGCGCCTTTCGCCCCCCCCCCCCCCTCCTCACCTTCTTGATTGTTCGTTGTTAATCTTTCCTCTTTCTTAGCCAAACTGTATACCTGTATGTAGAGAGATTCTGCGGTCGCTTTATGCTTGTATACGGAGCGTTCCAGCTGCGGCCGGTTCGTTGATCCCCGCAGAGTGAGGCGCTCGATAAGCCTCGACTGATGTGGCTGGTGCGTTTGTTCGCCGACGAAGAATCGCCAGCGACAGCAGATTTGAAATGAAAGGCGCCTGTGCGGCGTCGGGTGTGTGTGCAGAAACGGCGCGGACCTCCTCTTGCGAGAGAAGGGGAGCTTTTGGTCACGCGGGGGTGCGAGGTCGTCGAGGAGGAAAATCGGTTTGTTTTGGAAGGAAAACGTTATTTTTGGACTGGCGCGCGCCTTGTGTGCGTGGAACGCGAAGGCGTACCCTAGCCCTGTTTGTTTTTCCATACTTGGTGTCTCCGCGTCGTTCTCCCTCTGCGATGGGATGAATCCGGGCAGCTGCGGAAGACACGCGAGCTCTGACCTGTTCGCGCTGTCTCCGGACGACTGGAGGCTGTTGCGCTCATCACTTTTTTTTTCGATGGAGTACGCATTATAATGAAGACAAAGTTACACCTGCAAAACGCAGGACTCTTTCGTATCATATAAATGCCACTTGTGTGATTAACAAACAAACACATTTAGTGCGATGATGGCTTTCTTTCACAACTGATATGGGAACCTGTCGCGGACAGTCATTAGAGGGTGATAGAAATACGTTAAGCTGTGCTGCTGTAGCTGTTTGAAATCCGGAACACCCTTCGTGGTAGTGTATCGGTTTTACGTTGTTCGGCTGCTGACCCGAAGGTTGTGGGTTCGATCCCAACCGTGGTGGTCGTATTCCGATGGCGTCGATGTGCTAGAGGCTGGTGTAATCCGCGATGTCATCCAACATTAAAGAACATCAGATGGTCAAAATTTCCGGACACATCCGCTGTACGGCGGTCCTCACGACTGTATCACAGTTTTGGCGCGTAAGACTTCAGATGTTATGTTAAAGTCAAAACACGCACAAAATTTGACTATTGATGACACTGCGGCGTACTCAACCGACTCCTACATTCAACGCCCGGTAAAATTCTAATTCCCAGCTTCATGTTTCGAGAACTTATTATGAGAGATTTTTAGCTCAGGGAGCCCAAGGTGTTTTCAAAGAAAACTAAAAGGACGTTGCTTCTGAAGCGGTTACCGTACATACGCGGAAATTTATCCCATTTTGGCCGCTTGTCTAAATCTTTGCAGTCGAAGCCCGTATGACTTTTCTGGTATGTTCAATGCCTGTATGGTAGTATTTCGCTGGTAGGGAAAAATCTCTATGTTGATGTGCTCGGGCATGGCGACATGCAATAGGGGAACTTGTTCTTGACATAGTTACAATACTTCGGGGACATTTCGTAACCTTTCAGCTGCTTGTAACATGTGCTACTTTAAACCTGTAACTTACATTTAAGCAACGTTTATTGGTGCACCTTAAGGCTATCAAAGTTTCGCATCCATCCACACATCCATAATTTTTCTTGCTGCTCGTTTCTGTGTCGCGGTATATGAACATCTTCTTGATGATAATGGTGGTGGTGATAATGATATATGTATGGCTCACACCCACTGTGGGGGGTTGGTCCAGAAACGAATACTCAGATAGAAGGGATCACACAATAATTGTCTACCTAATGCAATATAAAATGGTTAGAAGAGATTAATTTCTTGTAACCTTTTTGCCCTTCAACATGTGTTTTCTTCTTCATCTTTGCAGGTAAGCACTGGCTGTACCATTCAGGAGCTTTCCTCATGTTTCATCGGCATCATCTGTCTCGTCATGGAACTTACCGGTACTGACGAATTCCGTGTAAGTTTTCTTCACCGGTTGAAAAGTAGATTTTAGGTATGTAAATAACTAATACATCTCCATACGAACCTGAAACTGCATGAGGTCGGTCTCAGATGCGATGAGCAGTCCTGCTTGTTTTCTCTGTCTGGGATATAGGCGATTGCTTTGCCGACATTCGCTACTTAAAGCACTGCAATAATACAAAGCGTCACCACTGCATCCGCTGCATTTGCTCCGCGAACGTGCATGTGAAATGTATTACAGAATGTATAAACAGAAACGTGGTACCATCTTTGTATTTTGATATAACCGCGCTTCAAAGGGAATGTGCTTTGTAGAAATAGCAAGGAGAATGCTAAGTTCTATACCTGTCCGCTAAAAGCACTGTGCTAAATTTATTTGTGCGATGGTTTTTTGAACTAAACTTCCGATTCGACGCAGCAGAACTGTTCGAACTTGTTATCCCCACTCGCGGCAAGGGAACCAGTAGTTGGGTATACATTTCTTCGCGAATCATGACTTATACTTACACAAACCGTTTACAATCCGTATTTGCGAACGTCAGTACAATGATCATTTTAGATAACTGGTACGAGAATCACTTCCTCGTCCCATTTGTAGGGACGACGACTTCATTTCTATCTTCTTTCGTGGAAGCACGCGCCTATGCTTTCGCATGCAGTGCAGATGTCTATGTTGAGATACCCTAACACCATCACACAGAGCGGGCCATCTTGAAGGGTTGCCATATTTCTTGCCGACGTATAGAGCAACACCATGGTTAGAGTGTACTAGCATACACTGTACTATGGTGACGTAGCAGCGTGTTTATTTGCCAGCAAGCGAGGTTGTGCAAGATATATAGACGTTGCCATTTCAGTGGTTTCGTATGAAGGTTTACAGGATCCTAGCTCGTCTACGTACGTACACACGGGTCCATGATTAAAGGGAACACTTGCATATACAGGGCATGCCTGCATTATGCTCTCTTGCAGAGGCATAGTGAGTTTTATTTGCTTAAGATCACTATGGGGGACCAGCGCTGGATAGATGGCGCGCCGAAAAAGAGCACCTGGTGGAGAGTCGCGACACAACTCAGCTGCTCGCGCCCAGACGACCGGCAACAGTGTACCACTCTAAGAGCAGCAGCGCGTGCGCCGCTGCCGCGCTTCATTTTAGAACGAACAGTGCGAAAAGCCATTGCAGCAGTAACACTGCACTGTAGTTTGGAAAACTAACTTTGTCCGAAGACTACTCTCGCATAAAAGCTACTCTCACATAAAAAGCACTAAAAACGGAAAGACGCCCTGCAAAGCGGACTGCGTCTATGCATATAGCATGGAAGGGACAGCGCTGTGCCTTGATGGCAGCTCCCTCGTCCTCATTTTCTGGTTGCGTGCTGTGTTTTGAGCTAATGCTAGTACTGGTTGACATGCCCCCAATCATAAGTCCGTGCTATGACGATACCACGCTGCCAACATCTGCAGTAAAACAAAACAAAAATAAAAGCAGAGTAAGTGGTAGCTGCGTGATTTTTTTTTTCTGGCATCGTTTGTACGCCCTGCCCGCAGTAAGTATGCATAGGTACGTTGATAAAGCAAACCACCATGGCAGCATAACACGTGTGGTGTCACGCTGCTATTCTTGAGGGCGCGGCATAGATTAGCGACCACGGCGGCCGCACTTCGATGGGGGTGAAATATAAAAAGAACACCCGCGAACCAAGATATATGTGCGCATTGGAGAACTCCAAGCGGTCACAATCTTGATACGTACACTACAGCGAACTTCAAAATGATATCTTGTTTGGTGCATGATGCTTAGCAATTATCGATGTCGAACAGACACCTTCATTTTAGGCCGACACAGACAAGCAGAAAAACTGAAACTATGTGTTAGGTGAACTAAACAACGAGGGAAAATCAAAGACATTTGATACTTTTCTAGCAACGCATGTATTCCGATGTTACTTAGCCACGGCAGCTAGTGAGAAAAACGCTTACCGCATCGGCTGACTCCGGAAAGCTAATTAAGCTTCGAGTAGTCCACTGCTTTGTTCGTAACAAGAACCCTGTCTTTTGCACAAATTAAGTTAAACAGAGGCATGTTGGCATCGAGTGCTCACCGCGAGAATATCTTTTATAACAGCCATGAGGCGTAGATGAAGGTGGCCCCACGCAATTCTTGTTGACAAGGCAGCTTTCCTTTACACGCAACTGTTTACAAAAACAAAAAAAGGCCATCTGTGTATTGTATCATTCACTTCACGTGGTGGCATCAGAGTTTGGTGGTGGTGGTCAGATGGATGGACGCATAAAAGCTTTGTTAGTCCTGAAGTGCGCGACTGAACGCTCAGCGGGTTAGATGAAAAAAAAAAAGTTTACATAGGCGGCATGTTGCGTAATACCTTCGTTTTATTTCCGGCAAAACGCCCTTCAAACTCGGCTCTTTGGTCCTGGTTTCCACTGGTGGCTGTCTTCACTATCGAATAAATATACAGACACGCGCCGTTCGGTTTAGAAAATCGCGAGCCCGACAGCGCTATGCAGGAGAGCGAGGGCAGAGTTTTGCTCACCTGACCGCTCGGGCGCAACGCCGCCTCCTTTTTCTACGTCATCCCTTTCCTCTATACGCCCTCCCTATTTTTATATATGGTTGCACTAGAATGCACAGCAGTACCGCCAGCGCCCTTTGGTTTTGTTACGGCGATGCGCGCACACACCGCCTCTACCAGCCGTCACTCCCGTCTGCGGGAGCAGCTGAGAAGTGCACGCTCTCACCGCCAGGGTGGTCGTAGAAACTCCAGCGCTGGTTCCCTATAGCAGTTGATAGCCTCAACTCCTTTTGAAAGAATAGTGTCCTGCACGAAAAATGTTTCCACATCCACTTCAATGGCCTTTAGGGGGCAAGCAATATGAAGGGTGCTCAGTCGAGTGTTCCCTCTAACAGTGGACTGTACTGTACATACATTGTCTATAGCTGCGATATGAGCATAGCGTGCCCGAGACATCGGTCGGCATCCATCGGCGTTGTGTCGCGCAGCTCTTTGCTGCCCGAGCGGAAGCGGAGTGTGTCGGACAGGGAAGCTTCCGTGACAATATCACGACGACAAACTCGTAACGAAGACCGCTAAACACGCGAGCGTATACCTTCGTGCGCGTACTTTCAAGTAGCTTCATCCGCTTCTCATGTCACGTGACCCTGCTGCGGCCACTCCGTCGATGTAATGGGGCGATGACACGTTCGCGTACCATTTACGCCGATCGATCTCGCTTATCGTGCTATAGCTGTATACGAAAGTGTCGTGCCTGCGTGAACTTCCAGCGGCGCGTACGGGCAGGAAGTCGATCGTGCGCCGCGTCAAGTTGTTATTGTCTTGCTCTTGCGCTGCACGAATACGTGCGAGCTCGTGCGTGGAACTCGTGCGTGTGATTACGTCCAGTGCGCGCTGAGTGAACTCTTCCAGCGTGTTTGGCATCGTCCGACACGAGTTAATTCTTCTGAAGCGAGCGTCCGTGAACCCGTCCGTGAACCCGCACCTTTTGTTTACCGTAATTAGCTCGCTTACAACCTGAAGCTGTATACCGCGGTTGCGCGAGTGTAAGCCGTTTTATCCAATAAGAGGCTTGTTGGCGGAACTCTCTTTGGGACTATTGTAAGTTTCATGCAGTGCGCTAAGTTGCGAGGTTGGCTCTATGACGATTAAAGCAATGCCCAGCTGTCAACCTTAGTATTACTCTAATGATTCATTGATATGTGAAGAAAACGTCCCAAAACCGGCATCATGATTATGAGAAACGCCGTAGGGGAGGGCTCCGGAAATTTTGACCACCACCCAAATCTGAGCACACGGGCCTACAGCATTTTCGCCTTCATCGGAAATGCAGCCGCCGCAGCCGGGATTCGATCCCGTGACCTTGCGGGTTAGCAGCCGAGTACCTTAGCCCCTAGGCCACTGCGGCTATTACTGGAATAAATACGTGCCTATTTGTGATACGCCTTCTCATACTCACGAATGCCGCTTCCGAATTGTATGCGCTATCCACAGTTTGCTGATACCTATACCTATTCTTGCACTCCGTGCGTTGTTTTTCTTTATAGCTACACTAATCAAATAGGCCCGCGTTCGGTCACTTTTTTATATCACTATATTTACGACGTGTCAATAATACAGTGTTGAAATTTTAAATGTAACAACTTTTTTGCTTCTTTCTATGCCCAGGACTGACGAAAATATCATTTTTTCTTACCCATATTGAATTCTTTCTATGCCCTTCCATTTTTGCTTCAATATAGTGACGCGTCCGTAAGCAGTGTATGCGTGACTTAAACCACGAGCAATTTTGTAAGCTGTGACTTCAGTTAACGTTGCAACTTGGAGCCGCATTTGTACTACGGTAAAGGTTACGAAGCAGTTGGTCCTTTGCTATTTCTTTCGTTTTGTATTGCCTAAAAATATGATTCGTTCTCGCACCTGTCAGCAGAGGCGTTACAACAACGGCGGCCTGCGCAACCTCGCTAAGTCTGTTCTGATCTCGTACCAAAAAAATAACGAGAGATAATACAGCATTTCCGTCGATAAAACAGCGATTCTGGACACAGGTGAAGTCGATAGACGATCGAATAACATCCTCCGAAAGAAAAAATGAAATTTGCTCTGACAGGCGTTAGTGTCGCGGTTTCGGTGAAGACGCATATACGAATAGCGGCGATCTATACACACAGCTGCCAAAGAGGAAGCGAGTTTCGGTGCGGTTTTTAAAAAAGTGCAGCACCAATGCGTTTTCCACGTTTTGCGGGTACTGATGGGCGAAGAGGAGAGGGGAGGGAGGGGAATGTTTAGAACGAGCAGTGTGCAGCTTCGCAGAAGCAGTCCTTTGTCGGTCCGCCATCCGACCCGCATCGATTGGCTCACGCGGGGGAACCGATTCATAATGAAGTGTGCGCCTCGCCGAGAAGACGGTTCGTTTTGCCCGCTGCTTCTCGTTGTGTCGCTATGTCCACAAGAACCGATGGTTGTGGTGGGTCGTGTCACTCGCGTGTGTGCGTGTGTACTCGTGCGGGTCTGCGTGCTTGCTTGTGTGTGCGTGTGTGCGTGCATGTGTGTGTCTGTACGTGCGTGCCTCCATGGGTGCGTCTGTACATGTGTGCGCGTGTAATACGAGACGAGGCCGTCGCATGTATCGCGATACGGACTCTGCCAAAGTCAGGCCATGCCGCCGGCGCTTCTTGGCCGGCGCGCGCCGTTACATCGGTTCATCGACTCGGCAGGGCTTTCTGGATCTCTTTCCGCACAGCTGTGTTATGCAAATAGCTCGCTGAGAAAGACTGATATGTTTTCGGCAAAGAAAGGGCGGAGGACCATTTGCGTGAACTACATTTGCATCACAGATCTCTTCGTGGCAGTTGTATGCAGGTGCGGCCGTATACAGCGAATATTTGCTAGGGTGTACACATTGACTCGTGTATGGGTGGCTCGGAGGTGCTCCACAAGGCCGTATATCCTGAATGGCGGGAGCGAAGTGTTAGCTCGGTGACGTTATTTAATTCTTGCACAGATTGGCTCCAGAGGCTAACAGGCTGGCATAAAACGTGAATATTATAAGTAATAGGAAGTCTAAAGTTAACATTGCTTTATTTTTATTGGTGGCACGGGCAACGAGTGATACTGTTATTTCTCTTCAAAGTACTTCCAGTCGAGCGCTTACTTCGGATTATTTTTATTATTAAGAAAAAGTGTTTTAAAAAAACTTGTATAGAAGCGACGATTCTGGCTAAAGTTAGTGGATATATTGGGTATTTATTTTGTTTTATGTATTTTATACAATACTGCATACAGTATCTCAAGCAGAAAAGGATGTTCATAAACAGAAACAAAGAAAAACACGATAATATCAAAACTTTTTGCGTTGCAAGGGTGAAGAAGGTGGTAATGAATTCCACTCTGTGATTGATCGCGGGAAGAATGAATGTTTATATGAATTCATTCTTGCGAACACTGGTTTGGTGCAATGACTGTGCTTGTGACGTGAGGCTCGACCGATGTGTTTCTGAAAGTTTTCTTCAGAGTTTATTCCGAGATTACCAAAATAAACCGAAAATAAGAAATTTAAACGTGCCTGTTTTCTTCTTTCAGATAGTGGCTCTTATTCAGCAATATATATATATATATATATATATATATATATATATATATATATATATATATATATATATATATAGCTTATCTGACGGCAAATCACAGTGTCTGAAACATGTGTAAATGTAGCGGACAGATAACCTCTGAATTTCTGGACTTCTCTCTCTCTCTTTCTCTCTCTCTCTCTCGCTTTCATCATGTGACGGGTCTACTGTGTCTGACATCGTACGCACCATGCGTGGAGACGAAATGTAGTGAGCTTTCAGGATGTGATAGTGAGCTTTCAGGATGTGAGCTTTCAGGTTGTGATGTGTAGTGAGCTTTCAGGATGTTTCAAGAATGTGATAGCTTTTTAGCGGAACTCAGGGTTTTGTTTTCCATAAACGATATGCTGTTACATGTACATGTTGTTTTATACAGCTTACATTACGCATGACTTTATAAACTCTATCTTTACTATATATTTAACGGGTGCAAGCGTATTTTGTTGGCCGGAGAACCTTGGCATGTATACCTCAAGAAGAACTTCGACTGTCACATGCGTGGTGCCCAAACCAAAATACTTGCTCTATACACGTAGCATATGGAGTAACATAACTTTAGGGGTCACTTACTAAATTTCGCATAATTTCAACTTCTGTTTTGTTCAGTCCTCGCAGTCAGATAGTACAAATCAAACGAGAAGTTACAAAACTTCCAGCTTCCACACCGGCTTCTCGGGACGGAACCGGCCGTACACATTTTCATTGTCGGGTATTGTAACGCTCAGTAGAAGGTATCAATACTATACTTTTTTTGCCGCACGTGTGCATAAACTGATTATAACCTACTCCCAGCCATCTGCCCGGCAATTATGGCACATCCGAACGCCGTCCATCATGGTAACGAAAGCCAGTGTCAAGAGCTTTGAAAGACTCCTGAAAGGGGCCTGCAGAAGCGCTCGTCGTGTCGGCAGTACTCTGGTCACGTTGGCTTCATCAGTGTTCCTCGCGGGCGCACCGCTCCGACAGTGCGAGTGATAGCGCAAATCTCTATACAGCGGACTATATGTATAATCAGAAATTAGCTAACAGCTTTACTCTTCTTTCAATCTCTCCCGTACTTTCCCCCTTTGCAAAGTAGAATTCCGGTTATGCCAGACTGGTTAACATCCTTGCCCTTCCTGTCTCGTTTTCCTTCCTTCCTTCGCTCACAGCTTACCGGCTTCTGCATAGTCAGTGAACATCGTTTCCAACAGTCTCTCATGATCATGAGGGTGCCGCGCACTTGACTGTCGTTACGTGTGTATTGATCGGAAAGATACACCTGTTGGTGTTACCTGCGTGGCTACTGCTGCAAGTGCAGTTATTCCGCTGGTCAGAATAATCTTTTTAAAAAACAACGATAGTCTTTCTTGGGGTACTTTGACTGAAAAATTTTGGTCTGTCTGTACATTTGTATGTCTGCGGTAACGATCCCCCTAAAGGCATCAAAGGGTACTTCAAACGGCCAACCCCATCCGCAGCGCCCACCAATATTGCTCAAGTTTCAGCGTTCCTACGTGTGCGGTTGTCAATTAAAAAGTAATTATTGCGCATATCTGAGGCACCATAACAACACGTCAATATTGTGTATGTGTGTCTTTTTACTATAGGAAGGCATACATAAGTATTCTAAAGACCGTAGCGTTTATCACGCTGCGCTGACAGTGCAACGCGATGCTCAAAAAGTGTTTTCAACGCTTTGCTAAGACTAAAACCCCTATACTTCGTAAAAGTACCGCCATCTGCTCCCTCCTCGCCGCCTCCTCTCTGGTGCGTTGCTTTTTTTTTCTATCGATTGCGACAGTGGCGCCTTCTGCAGGTAACGCGCCACGAGGCCGCAGTTTGCTTTCGAGCCGGTGAGAGGAGGAAGCGGCGCAGATCAAAAGAATACTGTACTTTTTCGGAGGTATGGGGCTTTAGCTAAGACTACACGGTGGTGGCACCTGCCCGTCGCTTTGCGTTCTACACCTTATCGCCTCCGAGACAGGCGCGTACGCCTTCCTTCGTTTTCGAAGACAACTGTCAGATAGCGCTCGTGTCTAACATGCCTCGATTCGCTCGTTCGCCTTCGCTGCACGAATTGATACAGCCTAACGCAGCGGTTCAGGATGCAATCCACCGATTTTTTTCGCGCAGAACATCAAATAAACGTTTTGTTCACTCTCTCCAGACGCAAGACTATCGTCGTTCGACGACATTTGCAGTGAAACATCAGATACAATGCGAATTTTTTTTTTTCGGCAAGCTTTTGCGATTGTACCAATGACGACGATAGATGGCATGTGAAGCGGCTCGTACTCTTCGTATGACCATCCGTAGGAACGATTCGTCTTTCAGACGTATATGTTAACGTGCGCAGTTTACCCACGGTTATGTTGCCGGGAAGTAAAACGTACTCGTTCTTTATACCTGTATTGCGCACCTACAACTTGATAGATATATTGTTTTCTTCCGCGTACGATTGTATTATTTCTGCCGCGGCATAGTATTTCGGCTGGTCATACTTGCTCTCTGAGAGCAAAGACTTCGCTCGTGCGTTTAATGCGCGTAATGGTTCATGTTATTCGTGTGAACTTGATCTTGTGTGTAACTGATTTTTTTTTACGATTATTGCTGTGCCGACTGAATAGGCGTGCGTGCTCCGATGGTCGACGGCGCGGGTCGTACGCTGATTGCGACCCCGACGCGTCATTAATATGCTCCTGCCATGCACGTGTACGCCCTCGCAACATTTCGGTAGGTACATCGTACAGTCGAAGTGCGCGCCAACTCGAAACCAGGTGTTGCGAATCCGGGAACGACTTCAGCTCTTTACCGGTGATCGCACGGTCCATGCGCTTCTGCGGGTGCCTTCTCTCGCTATAAGGCGCCCGTATTCGTTTGGGATAAGCCTGTAGCTGTAATTTGGGAATTCGTTTAGCATCCCAAGGGCACGCTGTTCGTCGCCGACCGGTTGCCCGAATCAGCTTCACGTCCGGGCGCGTGATTTCGTTCGTATCGTTTCATGCCTTCGCGTACAAGGTCTATAGCCCAGACGGTGAAAGGAAGGCGGCGGTCGTTGAACGGCGCCTGCATGATTCAGCAGTCGGCGTGGCGCCAGCCGCATCATCGTTGAGTGTATACATCGTGAGTCTCCCCTCCGGCTAAAACGTGTAACCTCGAGCTGGGGTCGGGTCTGGTCGGATCGGTGCGGGGCATATGGTGGGCCGCCGCACGTGGTCTCGCATGCATGCGTGAGCACGGCCTCGGCACGCGCACTCCCGTGTATATTATTATACCCGCGGGCGAGATGCAAATTTCGCCGTGCGGCTGCCTGTGTGGAACTACCCGCGTTTGCGCGAACGCGTCCGTGGTGCTCGTTAGGGTCGTGTAATTAGGTTTGAACTGAAAAAAAAAAGTATTCAGCAGGCCTATCAGGAGGGCGGTTGCAAGCCTATAGTGCTGGATGTGTGCATACTTGACGTTCCTTCCTTCCTACTGACATGCTTTGGCCGCAAATAACACACACACACAAAGTAAAGGAACACTCAACGGCAAGCACAAGCGGCACTTCCAACTAAAGTAGACCAGGCGCTAATCCAGACTTACGTAACAACATACAGACATGCGCAGTCTTCACACAGCATTGCGCTATCCAGCTATCAAACAATGGCTTCTTTTTTTATTTATTTCCTTTATTTATTCCTTCCTTATTTATTTATTTATTTATTTATTTATTTCATTGCACGATGCTCCATCCCAGCTTTTGAAGCTTTGCTTCAAAAATAGAAAAAAAATTGAAAAAAGTTCGCTTGCTTGAGAACTCATTCGACTCTCGCGGCAAGCAGTTTCACTTTCTTTCTATAGCGAGAGTTTCTTACCGGTACATCTGTGCGCGCTTCTGTTACGTTTATAGCACGTATAATTACCCGGCCTGCTGAAGCTTCGTTGTTTGTAAGTCCTAAAGCGTGAATCACGGCTGTGTATCTTTCAATCGGCTACTTATTAGGCGTATATGCTGATTTGAAGGAAGGGCCTGGTCTCTGCTCGGTTGTCGTGCCACGTATAGGGTCTGCGGATTTCTTTCACCAAGCGTCGAACCAGCTATGCGCAGAAATGTGCTTGCCATCCTGAGTTTGGCTCATCCAGTGACTCACCTTTAAATTAACCTCCATCACTGTAGCCACGTGTCCATTTTTGAGTCGTGTCGACCCGTTCCCGTCATGCATGTGCGGTCAGCCGCAGTCAAGGCGTTAAGTACACCGCGTAAACGCACAGTGACTTGTAGCTCATGTCAGCTTCTTCGAAACCTTGAACTAGAAACATGCCGCGCTTGAAGTAGTCGCATATAACGGGATATGAACAGCTGAAACGACTTGAGTACGTTGCTTTTTCGTGTACGAGTTTTTTTATTATAATGTGCCACCAGCTTATTATAATGTGTATTCTAGTTTAGCCATGGAAGCTAACTTTTTTAAGTTTGTTTTTATACTCTATGCTCTCAGCGTACTGCCTAAGTGCGACATGTAATGAAGACAGGTTTAGAGGATAACAGAATTAGTTAAGAAGTCGCCGAACTAGATACGTTTCTGAAACGAACATTTGAACAACAAGACTTGTCCTCATCGTGAATACAGGTTCATCTTTTTTTTTAAAGAACACGAACAAGTGTTAAATTGCGCACAAACTTCATGGATTGGTGCTTGCTCATTGTCGTCAAAGCTCTGACCCTGCAAATCTTTTGTCCTGCCATCGTAGATCGTCCACGTTAGTGATGTTGAGTGCGTCATATGCCGTTTCCTTTTCTTCATAGAGTGATTGGCCGAAGAGCATTCCAGGCCCTTAATGAATATAAGGCAATGTGGTCAGCACGAGCAGATGTTGCACATTGGCGGTTAGCAACGGACTCTTAAACGTATACACAAAAAACGTCGTCGTAGCCTCTTGCCCTGCATCTTATGTGGCCATCAAATGCATGCGTGTAAATTTAAAGTGGGGATGGGGGGGGGGGGGGGGGAATATTTCCGCCTCATGTCTACATGATGCTAGGTTAATTAGCGCCGAGTGTACCTTTCGAGCGCCTCCTAATTCGAACTTCCTGCAGCCTCCCCTCTTCCTTCCCTCTTTCTCTCCTTCCCTGTTGTATGCCGTTTCGCGAGCCGTCATCACTGACAGGCGTGCTCGCGCACCCCGTGTTCCTAATGTCCGGCCCCCGTCTACACGGGGATCGGCCGTGCATGCATTCTCTCTCTGCGCCCCGCCGCGTAGAACTCATCCCGACAGCTGGCAGGCAAGCACGCGTGTCTAGCGACTCATGGGATGCGAGCCCCACCTCGTTTATTGCGGCCTCACGTGAGTAGAATATCGTGTCCCAGCCCCATCCGACCTGTCTGTCTCACTGTTCCAATTTCGTTCGTCTACGTTCATTAATGCCGCGCGGTATTGGAGGGAAAGCGATCGCCACCGTGCGCGGTTATAGCTATCCATAGCTGTACAGCGCTGGTGACGTCATTGCGAGCGGGCCCGACAACAACTGCTGTGGCGCACCGCTACAGGTAGTTCCGTGCAGTGGGGCTTCCAAAACACGCGCATCTATATACGTTACGTCACACGTTGAGAATTGTCATAATTTACTGGCCCACAACGAGGAATATGCTATCATTGAGACCTCCTGTTTCAAGATTGAGCGCTTGAAATCATGAAAAAGCTTTGACGAATACCAGTATGAGTGCGGTACTCGCTGTAAAAGCGTCGCCATGGCTTGTTCGAGGTAACCGCCGTATGATTACGTTGGCGTAGACGCAGTGTCTCGTGTTTTTACAGGCGTTATTCGTAAACGACGCGCACGGGCTGAAAAAAACAGGGTATGAAGTGTTATTTGTGGAGTTCGCTTTTGTATTACCCATGTTTTAGTAACTGTTGCACCACTGGCATAGAGTACGCAATAGATGGACTCTGACGAAATCAGAGCGTGTAAGAAGGAGAACTGGGAGAATTGAACGAGATAGCGTGGGAGGAAGAACAATATAGTCCATCTATGCATGGGGCCCCGAGAAAGCGAACTAAAAAATGGCTGTTTCTGTGAAACACGCTCATCAATACCAACATCAAAGAACTTGTCCGGAGCCTTCTGTATTGCATTCGTATTTGAAACCGTACGTATACACGAACACAAAGACGTGTTTAAAGGAAGGGTATGCAAGAACTGATTGATTGATACGTGGGATTTAACGTTCCCAAACCACCATATAATTGTGAGAGACGCCGTAGTCGAGGGCTCCGAAAATTTCGACCACCTAAGGTTCTTTACCACGCGCCCAAATCTGAGCATATGGGCCTACGGCATTTTCGCCTCCATCGAAAATCCAGCCGCCGCAGCCGGGATTTGATACCGAGACCTGTGGGTCAACAGCCGAGTACCTTAGCCACTAGACCAACGCTGCGTGGCAGGGTATGCAGGAAGTGCTACATACCATCTCTTGTGACCATGGTCGTTCTCTGGACCTGTGCGCACTCATTAAATCGTGGCATTGGACGGGCGGTAAATCGTCACCAGTTTCGTCGCAAAAATGATTAGAAGTGTCGGGAGGAAGGTTCCACTGCTGCTGCGTGGCTTTAATTGAAGTAAAGCTTTTGTAAACTACTTGAGGCCGCCATTCGATGGGTTATATACAGCGAGCCAAGAAGTGCCGGCGGGCCCGTAACCTCCGCCATGTGCGTTGACAGACATGCTTCAGATATTCTGCAGGGTGACTCAAATGAATGACCTGCATACAGTCACCCTTTCTTCAAAACAGTAGAGACGATGCAGCATAGCTCGTAATAGCTTAATGCAGGGGTCAGTCAGCATTCCGGGACCCGCGTGCCAAATGTGGCCTGCGGGGCACTGTTACGTGGCCCCTTGCACGACGTCAGAACCCCAGCTCATCGCCATGTCACTTTTTTATCTCGATTGTAAAGTGCCTATCTGGAGTGTAAAGGTGTTATTTCTGTTTTAAACAAACAAGGTTTTATTCCTGTTTTGTACACTGCTGTCATATCACGCCCTAATTTGTTCTGTTTTCCTAAAAGCCCCCCTCCTCCACCTTTTCCTTTCGTTGATTTGTCGTCCGTCCCTCGCCAGGTCAGTTTCATGCAACACAGCTGTTCACCTCAGAAGGTTGCCAAACTCCGGCTCTAATTGATCACGAGTCCGACTGTAACTCGTTCCATGCTCTTCGTCAAGTTGCGAGTTTTCCTTGTGTACAAGTGTAGTCAGTGTCGAGACACCCGCTGATGAATTAGACCCGCTTAGCTTTCTGTACGTTCCAGTGCACAGAACTGCGATACGAACCGAGCCCTGCGGCCGCAGGCTGTCATTGAGAAAGGAAAAGATGGGCGGGGAGCGGGAAATGAAACGGGACATCATTTTTTTCCCTCCGTTCTGCAGTAATGGGTGATTGTGTTTGTGCTGCTTATTAAAAAGTTATTTGGCCTGCCGTGCTCGGGAGCGGTTTGTCGCCCAGATAAGCGCTGGGGGGCGACCTCCGTACATATATCAACACATACACACGCCGAGCGCGTTAGTATCGAGATGAACGGTCTTCTTTGATTGAGTGTTGCTCCATCGTCTCGGACGTATATGAGGGAGGAACGGATTCGCGTTGGTTCCACTGTTCATACAGCGCGACATCGTCGTGAACGCACTTACACAGGCCCGATGTGTCTGCACCCGTCTCGCGATAGACCCCGCACTGTATGGCTCATCACGACTCGGCAATTGATGCACCGAGATATCGACATTTTCCGGCGTCGTTTCGTTCTAAATGAAGCCCGTGAAGGCTTTCTTTCATGTCGAGGCTTGCGTATATAAGATGCGCGCGTTGTTTCTTGTTTTCGTGCTTTACGTCATGATTATGGTTGGAAAATAAGAAAAAAAAGAAATGTAAAGCCATGTTTGTTTGTGTCTGCCTATTTTTGTATGTAGTTGTGGCGTGGTTTCTTTTTAGCCAGGGCTAGTAAGGGTGAAGGAATAGGCGTATGTCTACTGCTGATTAAGTTTTGTCGTGATTGACCACCAAATCTAAAGACGGAGCGAGACCAGCTGGCAAGGGCTAATTTTTTTTTTTTTAGTGTATAAGACTTTTGATTTATGCCCTCTTTCTCGGTCTTTTTTGAAAACGTGTCAAGGAAGTGGAGACATCTGTACCTACATAGATGCAATGGGATAATAAAGCTGACGCTTATATTCTATGCTGGTTTCTTAGTTAAATGAACTGTTCTAGAAAATGTGTTTCAAGTGGAACCCGTTTTTCTTTATTCGGAATTCGCTTCGGGGCCAGTTTCACTGCTGAGTAACGTTGTTGCTGGCATTGGGGCTGCCTTGTGGTCATGCTAGTGTCTATTGTGAGTAAAAGACGCCCGAGCACCACTGAGATAACCGAAATAAAGCGCGTTCTTCAGGTACACGTTCTGTGTTTTTTTTTTTATTACGACTCGTTAAGCCGTATTCATAAAACCATATAATCTTAGGTACTTCCGTAAGGGTATAATCAAGTCAATCAAGTTAGGGCATATGTCAATAGCGAAGCCAGCTGACCAATGGAAATACGCACGTACGAAAGAGTTATGAATTCGGTACCGGATCTTTAAATTACCTCCTTATCCGTACGGAGTACACCTAAAATAGGATGCGCGCTTAGTTAACGTTCCTCGATTTCCCCTTTGTCCTCATATATTTGAGCGCCAAACACAGAGATTCTTTGTGGTATACAGACCATTTCCGCTAATGAGGCTTTGCAAGTGTTATAGGCTGTCCGGCATCGGTTTATGCGTTCTCGGTGGGGCCAATATAATTACGGACACAGGTAACTTCCGTCACTGAGACGTTGCTTTTCGCATCAGGTGATCACAAATTTCACGGTTGAAAGAAATACGTTTGGCCTCGGTCGAAATCGCTGTACAATGTGCTCTCTCCTTGCTGCACTTCATTCGCCGCTTTTTTTTATTTTAATTTTTTTTTTTGTGGAGCCAGCGCGGGCATGGTGATTGAGCATTATACCGCTGAAGTCGTCGGTCTCACCGCGCACGCACATGCATTGTATCGGAAGCGTGGAAGCCGCTAAATCCTCGCCACGGACTGGGGCGACAACGAGCTTGTCGTCGGGAGGACGTGACCGGCCGTCCGAGCACGCGCTTCATTTTGTTTTCCGTCGCGCGCGCAGTCATCAGACGGCTACTATGTGCACGAACGGAGGAGACGAAAACGATTATGATAAGACCTAAGACTACAGAGAATGTGACAAGAAGCTGTACTTCAGCGCATGCTCAGAGCGTGTCTTGGCAAGGATCAGAATTCTGTACATGAAGATTGTGCGAGAAGGATTCGGGGGAAGGCAGGCAGTTTGCTAAACGGCTGCGCCGACAGGAAGCGATCGCCCGAGAGACGCGCGCGTCTGTTTTGTGCGCTCGGGTGGGTTAATCGAGGGCGCCCATCGACGTCCTCGTCCTGCGTCGTCGTTAGCTGCGCGGGTACGGCGGGACGTCGTGTCGCTAACTGTTGTGGTGTGTTCGCGTATGTGCGAATTGCGTCGTATTTCTCTTTCTTCTTTCGCACTTGACGGCGTTTGATGTAGCGGCTCATATAGGCGGGTCGCGACCGGCTCTGCAACTGATAGCGTCGTCGGGCGACGCGCGTGTATTTGAGAGGCACGACACGACGAAAATACGCGGCCATCATTAGTCAACCAAAGAAAAAAAAAGAAACCAACAGAACGTTGTAGTAAAGACCGCGGTGTGGAGGAACGCGAGAAGGGAAGGTGCAGGTACAGAGGGTGTTTGATTGTGGAGGACGTGGCAGATTTTGTTGCTTCCGACGTCACGTAGCTGCGCTAATGATGCCGGTGCGGCGGCCTGCGCTGGCCGTGCTTGACGTCGCCGGGCGTAGATTCCTCGATTTTTTGCGGTTGCGAGGCGGAGGCGAAGCGAACGAGAAATTCCGCATGGGCGGGGCTCCATGCCCCGACATGTTTCTTCCGAGGAATCAGCGGCCGATGCGTGGGGAAGATGCGAGCTGCTTCGGTTGTTACATTGTGAATGCTTTTCTGTACCTATAAGCCTGTAGCGTCCTGTCACACGTAACGAGTGCCGGAATACGCAGATGATGGCATATTAAAGCGGCAGCTAAGAGGCTTTGTGACGTATTTGTTTAGGCTGTGATACGCATAACGAGAGAATCGTGCACGCCCAACTGCCGTTAGAAAAAGCTTTGACTTACAGCTTTCCATGCCATCTCGATACAGAAATTGTGCCCTATATAAGAAGACTCGAAAGAGCTAAAAGGAACATTCGGAATGCATAGGTTACACGTGTAGTTCACAGCAAATTGGAACGTCTGTTTCGAGGAAACGACGTGGGAAACGCGCAGTATACAGGCTGATATGAATGGATAGAAACAACTTTATTGTTTTTATATATGCCAGTGTCGGCGCGATATGAAGAACGCTACAGGTACGAGGATAACGGCTTAAAGAGCTCGCGAAGGCGGCTGCCGTTCCGAGCAACGAAACACCGGTCTTGTTTTCAACTTGAAGCCGCTAGGTTGAGCACGTTTGCCTTCTCATATTTATATTTATCTTTTGCCCAAGCCATGCAGCCCGAAGTGCATAGTCCGTTGCCCCTCCAGCTGATCGATAGTTTTGAGAAGGCGTGCTTGTATAAAATAAAAGCGGTCCGTCTTGAAGAAATGCAGCGAAAAAAAACGATTTAGCCCGAGGCTCATTCCTGGGAGCCCACCCACTGTCTTTTACGCGGAGGTGGATAAGTAAGCATTGGCACTGTAAATCGGATTACGTTGTCTCGCATTTATGTGGAGCTGCCGTACTTTAGACACGACGTGGCAGCTCTGCTCGTGGAAGCTGTAGACTATGGTACATATAATAGTCGAGTGGTACGAAGAAAGAAAGAAAGAAAGAAAGAAAGAAAGAAAGAAAGAAAGAAAGAAAGAAAGAAAGAAAGAAAGAAAGAAAGAAAGAAAGAAAGAAAGAAAGAAAGAAAGAAAGAAAGAAAGAAAGAAAGAAAGAAAGAAAGAAAGAAAGAAAGAAAGAAAGAAAGAAAGAAAGAAAGAACGGGTCGTGTACAGCGTATTTTGTTTTGCCTCAAAGACTGCCGACTCTGCGCCATATAGGTTAGCCACCGCCTGCGTGCATACACTAGAGCACCTTCAGTGGCTCGCGCTTAGCTTTCATGCAAACAACGCTTTCTAACTTCTCTTTTCTTTCAACCAAATTGTATGTGGCCCGCCGGCGTTGAGTGCTGGACTCGAGGAGAAGATCGGACGTGCCCAGCATGCATGCATTCATGCCTGCGGAGAGCAGCAGCGTTTGCTTGTCTTCCTCCCAGAGTGTGAGATAAATAAGCTCGTCTTGCTGCACAGTGTCTTCGGATGATGCCCTCCGGACATTAGAGTGAGCGAGACGAGCGTTCTATGGGGGGGGGGGGGGGGGGGGTTGTTATCGCTGGTATGGCTTGCTTCGATAGTTGCTAGTCGCGGTATATGCACGGAGAAGTGCTTTGAATCTCACATACAAAATACCAAATCTGTGTATTCTTCTGGGGCTCCGGGGCATCTGCAAAAACAAGAAACAATGTGTGATCCGGGTTTGCGGTATTGATCTGCCCAGTGCCCGAAAGTCGTAGGTTAAATCCCGATGGTCGCATATTTCGGTGGAGGCGAAATGCGTGAAGCGCGTGTACTGTGTGATGTGAGTGCATCTTAAAAAAAAAAAAAAAAACCAATTGGTCGACGTTTCTTGAGCCCTCCTTTCCGGCTTCCCTAATGATCATTTCGTAAAACTCGTAATATTGAAACCAAAAAAAAAATTAGTATGTCCTAGTTGTATTGCTTAAGGTGACTTTAATATGGTGTGGTAAACTTTGTTCAAGTCGTGAAGAGCCACGCTGAAAAAACCCTAACTAGAAAACAAATTTTGACCTCACCGTACCTATAATTAAAGAGCCGAGCTGTCGCTTATACCGTTAGATGCCTGTTGAGCGGCACATGGCGTAATCATGAAAGTCTGACGACAAGCATCAGCCAACTGGCTGTGACGGTGTGTATTTTTACGGCGTCTTCCCGAGTAAATGTTATTGATTGTTTATCTCTTCTTGTGTATCTGTATTTACCTCACTACACACTGTGTTCTATGTAAAAGGGCCAAAAAGTGATTGGCTAGTTTAGGGATTCTATTACGGTGCCGAGACGGGAAGGCCCCAAGTGTATACGTGAAGCCCCAACTAGGAAAAACAAACATAAAAGATGAATGAATGACATCAGCAAATATAGAATATCTTCCTTACTTTTCAATATTTCATCTGCTTTCTTCTATACCAAGCGAGAGAAGAATAAACGAACGAACTCCTTTCTTACGCGTGCGCACGTGTGACTGCCTCAGCGCTCGTGAACAGGGAAAGGGGGGGGGGGGGGGGGTCGTAAATCATCGGATGAGCGCGGTCAGCTGAAAAGAGAAGACAACTTCGCCGGGCGGAAACGGAACACCGAGGGACGATTCACCGGGGACCCAAGTGCAGCTAGCGGTGGCGCTTTTCGCTGACACGTAATTATTTCGCGAAATATTTATGCACTCGAGGCGGTCGTCATTTTTCACGCCCGAGTAAAGAATTCATGCGTACCCTTGCGCTGCGTATCGCTGGCTGTCGTGCGGGGCTGTATGTGGCCCCGCCTGTGTTACGACCCCGCGTTGGCTTCTCGTCATTCTTAGTTCAGAGACTATAGAACAGGAAGAAAAGAACGTTCAACTGCTCTAAGACGTGATGTAGTGAAAGCCATGAAAGAGGGATGAAAGAAGAGGAGGGCCATGCAGGGTGAGCACTAACAGACCTCATATCGGAGAGAAAGAGAGAGAAAGGAAATTAAAATGGAGGAGGAGGCCAAATGTGGTTTGCTACACGCTGTATAGTCTGGTGTTTATAAATAGAAGAATGAAAAGATGAGAAGCTAACAGTCATTTAGCTTGATGGCAGTGAGCTTAACAGCTTATGGCAGCGCACATTGAAAACCAGGACACCAGGTATAAGAATGGGCTAACATAAGCCCTGAACTTTTAACGACAGTTCAAGTTCAGCGCTTACGTTCCTCTGTTCTTATCTTCTGTGTCGTCCTTGTTTCTGGTGTGCCTGGTTTAATCTGTACTAAACAACTGACCAACCTGAATTCCGAAGAGTTCAGCTGACGATTACGACTTGTGGCGAATGACAAGGTGTGATCAGCTGCTTTCTGAATAACACATCGGGAGTAGCGGTATAGTGCCTCCCTGGCCGTCACGTTAGCCAACGTCATTGGAGAATGGACCACTATAATTAATTCATCAACAAAGGGACAGAGTGAGAGAGATATATAATTGGTCCTCAGGCCACAAATCGTGGTTCGCAGGTACACGGTAAAATCGAAGGAGAAGAACGAAACTTTTTTTTTTTTAAGTGAAAGCCAGCGAAAATGGACTCCTCGATGGCGAGTCGGCTCCTTCACGACTGCTTCTGCCAGCTCCGTAATGCAGACCTGCTCGTCAGGGTCGCAGCTGAGGAGTATGGACTCCCACTGCTGCGTCGTGGTAATTTGCAATCTCCATGGCAATAAATTTCTTCATGGGCTACTCTGCACACGTATACTATGCCCTGTAGCAGGTTAAAAAAGATTGGCCCGGAATGCTCGGCACTGCTTGCACTGAACAAAGGTAGTGGGATAGATAGATATATGATTTCAGAGTTCTGGACGAGACGTGTGAGCTGAAATACTGTATAGCAACGTGAGCCCAAAGGGCCCGCATTGTGTCGGATGGAAGTTTGTTTAAGCAGTCCTCAAGGGTCACCGATCTGTAGTGGTGTAAATACGCGAAATGATGAGTTTCATTAATTCATTGTGGTCTACGCCGGAACTGCCGAATATTGGAAGTGTCAGACGATTACTTTTCCAGTGTCTGTTACGGTATGTAAGGCGTATTACAATCGGTTGGTTTAAGTGCCGCACAGGGACAGTACAGGCTGCAGTGGTAAAAATTAATACATAAAGGCGATAAATATCTGCTTTTTTTCATCTTTCTTGCCTCGTCCATAAAATATACGTCGTTCGCCATTGGGTAGGTTGTCGTACAGGAAAATATCTTAGCCACCATGCAGGCTGCTTCGACTGGCCTCTTAAGAAATCATGCTTTCAAATAAATCATCTTTTTATACCGCTATCGTATCGTGCCTTAATGATCCTGTTTCTTTTTTTTAAGCATCCAGCATATGGTAGTCGCTGCGTTTTAAACATTTTTCTCGGTACAAAAAAAAAACTGTTTATTCTCTTGACGGCGCCAGTATAAACGTGTGTCTCGGCCGCGTTACTCCGAGGTGGTCCCGCGGACCCCACTCAGGTCGGCTATTAAGCCGGATTTCACTTCGCTCTGCTTTTTATTTGCCTCCTTGTGCTCCGTGGACCTCAGAGCTCTCAGCCTCTCGTTGCGAGGTCCCTGAACTTGGCTCGACTGCTTTTTTTATATGCACCTTGTCCAGAAGATCCTTCAATCATTTATTTATTATTTCTCGTAATCGCCCCGGAGAGTACCTGCGCGCGTACCTGCGGCCGCCGACGATCGAACCTCCTCACGTCGGTTCCGCCGTGTACACACTTGGCGGGCGGCAAAGTCAAGAGTAGGAGAGCTCGAGTGGGCCCTTGGGCGTCAGCGCGAGGGTCAACAACAACAAAAAAAAAAAATCCGAGGAAGGTACCCCTGCGTGTATTACGCCCTCTATCGCTCTATGAACTGGAGAGTCCAATACATTCTCCATCCCTTTCGTACACTTTCTTTTGCTGCTGTCGCTTCGAGCAATACTGTGGACAGCCGTATAGGGTGTCTTGGGGCCGCGTTGGCGCGCTATCTATAACATTGCAGCAGACTCGTTATCGCCTGCAGTACTAGCCAGCGCCCGAGGCGTATTTCGCGCGCTTTGGTGGTGGCCCAGAGGCGCAACAGATTGCTTCCGCTTTCTCTTGGTTGCGCTGGGTGTGCAAGGATGCAGTGGCACCGCGAACACAAAGGAGCCATGCGTCACGTCACCTGGGCAGCATCCCTCCTCGCTCTTTCCTCGGCACCGTCGGGAAGATTGCGAGCGATGCTGCCGGCCCAGCTTCTATTGCGCCACGGTATATTTGGGGAGGCTTGCGCGTCTGACGGGAACACATTCTTCACGGTCGCGCCGGCCGCGGGTGGCTCGGGTATGTGGCCCTTGCAACATGCTTTCCGACCCTCTCCTCTGTTTATGACACAACCTTACACAACTTTTTCTCTATTAGTTTCGAAGCGTTTCTTTATTTTCCTTGCCGCTTATGCTCACAGAGACCAAGTTAATTTAAAACAGCCTTTATCGTTTATGTTCGCTAATAAAATCCCAGTCATCAGACGTGGTTAGAAGTTTTCAGCAGTACCTTCATGATCTGTCCTCCATAACGTCTTGTTGACATAGGTGCAGTCTAGACTGCCGACGACTGGGCAATCGATAGCGGATGTTGCACACGGGCAAAAACGCTTGGGCGTATCGACTTCGGTGCGTGTTAAATTTCCTGAGGCAGCCGGAATTAGTCGATAGTCGTCCGCAAGCAACTTGTCCTGCCTCGTATTAAGTATTTCATTTTGGCGACGTGGTTCGGATATAGTTTTCAAGTGGTCTCTCACAATTTGTAGAGTTGTTTCTCTAGAAGTTAAGACCTTGAGCCGACATCGATAACTGTTCTCGCACCTTTACCCATCCACCTTTGATTTATGAAGAGCTTAACATGCGTTTCGTAGAGTATAATTGGTTATACTTTTGCTCACGTGCTTACTATACGTATCGTTCATTGTGTATACAGTTCTCCTTACGCGGATAACAACGTTACCATGCGCTGCAGCGCGCTCTGGTTATCTCCTTCAATACGTAGTGGACTAGCCTTTAGGGGCCTCCAGTTTCTATCGGCCTCGTCGAAGCTCTTACACTGCCTTCCGTGCTAACGGCAGCGGGGCTCTTCCCAGCAGCCACGTGAGGCCGTCCGTGTGTCTGCGCTGCGGGGCAATCACATTATTTCGCCAGACGCGAACGGGAGCCCCTTTTCAGGACGCCCAGCCGACTGCAATCTTCCTTCTTAACACCTCTCTGGAAACTCTTTCCAGCATGGTCGCTCTACAGTGTCAGTATACGTAGTGCTATATATCTACGTAGTGCTATATATCTATGCGCAAAACTGGCCATGGGCCTATCCCTGCGTATACATACACCGAATATACATCTATAGAGTTGGCGTGCTTTCTCAGATGAAACGTTCAAAACCTGTTTCTCTGGGCGGTTGAGTAAAGTATGCGCCTGAGGGAATAACTGCCTTTCTTGAGCATGGGCGTCTGTTCTATATCTTCGATTGCAACGAGGCGTGTGCGAAGATCGTCCGATCCACTGGTCTCAGGCGCTCATCGGCCGTATACACTATACGGCGCTGTGAATCGTCCATTCGCACGCTGTTCAGCAGTCTTTCATTGTTACACCGTTTTTATAACCTCTAAATAGGACGTGAACGCATTTAGTTCGATTGGCTACAAGAACGGATAATGGATACCGGAAAGTTCCCCTTACAGCGATTGTCCGCCTCCATGATTCCCCGATTCAAAGTGCGTGAACCAACAGATCGATCCCTTAATAGATTGAACCTGGCCGCAAAGGCAGCAGCGCACACATGAGTTCGAGTGACAGTTTATACGGTGACTTGGTTTCGCCGACGGTGCACTATGGAAAACCGAGAAGTCTGCGTTCGATTGATTGATTGATTGATTGATTGATTGATTAATTGATTTATATGTGGAGTTTAACGTCCCAAAACACCACATGATTATGATAGATGCCGTAGTGAAGGGCTCCGGAAATTTCGACCTCCTGGGGTTCTTTAACGTGCGCCCAAATATGAGCACACGGGCCTACAGCATTTTGGCCTCCATTGAAAATGCAGCCGCCGCAGCCGGAATTCGATCCCGCGACCAGCGGGTCAGCAACCGAGTACCTTAGCCACTAGACCACTGCGGCAAGGCGAGAAGCCCGCGTCCGATGAGTTGTAATACTTCCTTTTACGTCGTGGAATCTGCTGCAAGCATATGGAATAATTTTTTTGTTAAAGTGCACCCAGTCGTGTTTGATGGAGCTATTGCAGCCATAAATCGGCGAAATTGCCCTGGGACTAAAGTGAACTGGCATATTTTGTTTCTGGTTTCGCTTCGGTGGGCACATTCTGCCTAATTTGCATTGTGCTTGCTGGGCTGACAGAGAAAACCTAATGGGATCTTTAAAAAAAACGGAACTTGTGGCTTGAGTGCCGCATAATTTTGGACTGTATGTCATACTTAATTGAAATCATCGAACCACTGCAGAAAATATCCCAATTTCAGTGTACACATGAAGAATGTACGCGTGGACGTACCAGCATTTGTTTGCGCTCCGACGCAGTCTGGCTCTCGTCCTTCAATGCTCGAGAAGCTGCCTACCAGGCCGCAGTAGCCGCGCACAATGCAGGATAATGAAGGCGCCCCGTTGGCACGCTCTCGTCCCTTCGCCTCGTCGGCTTCAGACCTCGTCCGGCGCCGCACTGCTTCGGGCCAGAAAGGAGATGTGCAGAGGAAGAGATAAGGGCCAGGAAAAGCCGTGAATGGAGCACGGCACGGGATGATGGAGGCGCGCGCCGTCGTCTCTGCTGTGGAGTGCGTGCGCTGCTGCCTGTGCGGTCAGATGCAGTCTCTTAAGGGATCGATTTGTGTTGGTTCGCGCGCTTTCCATCGGAGACGGAGGCGGTGCATGATCGCGAGAAGGGAAACGCGATCGTTTGTCTCGCAAATTGCATTTCCGGCGTGCCCCGCGTGTGGAGCAATAAGCACCGCGGTGGAACTGGCACCTCGGGAGTTGATTTTATGCAGTGTACCTTCGGCGGGGCTGCGTGAATCGCGCGCATATACACGAATAAGGAGCACCGCGAACGCCGACGCTTTATGCTCCGAAGCTGGACTAACGACATCTCAGTCCAAAGAAGAAGACGGGAACTGCCTTTGTTCGTTGTTCTCCATCTTTCTACCTCGGCTCATTTGGCCGCTTGTAGTCATTTGCAGGTCCCAGGTCGCCTATTTTCGGAGGTGTACAATGTTCGCGCGCGTAACGTGCGTTCGCATGCGTTGTCTCACGGGAGATGCGAGCTCAGAGCGTATAGGATGCAAGCGATATCTATAGAGTGCTCCTCTCTATCGACCGACCCACAATTTTCTTAATGCTTCTTCCGCTCACATTCTTCTTGTTGGTCGCTGCATTTATGTTCCTTGATTCGCCTTTGCGAATACACTTGAGGTGCATGGGAATAGTGCGCAGAATATCTGCCGTATGGGAATGACGCACAGCATGACAGGCTGACATTCCTACTGATACTGTGAGCAAATGATTATTTAATTTCTTACCCCCCCTCATTTAATCAAGCTCATTTTTTCTTTCTTTCTTTTTTTTGATGTGCTAAGGACATCGCATTGGCCTTCGTCTGCCTGCAACATGGATACAATGTTTATATTTTTTTGTTCTGCTTGACCAGTGTGGGTGGCCTGCAGTTGCCCCGTGTTGAACGATGTTGATTGGATAAAGTTCAATTTCTCGCCAAACTGGGTCAGTGAGATTACTCCCAGTATACTAAAGCATCAAGGACAATAATAATGTCTTACACGTGGGTGAAGCTATAGAGTTCGCGAAAATTCGTTTCTTTTCTCTTTTTTTTTTCTTTTGAAACGGGGTGTTTATAATGTCATTTCAGGCTGCGCGGTGCAATACTAGGTGGCCGTCATGCTATCACTCTTGGACAGTATACCCGACTCGCTGAGAAACCCAGAATACGTCAGCTGTTATGAGAAATTTAGCAGCTGTGCGTAAAAGCCCCGATGGGCTCCGGGAAAAGAAAAGAGTAAAAGAGACTCACCTTTCTCGGAATAAGTTGTACGAACAACAAAAACGCAAGCGTCCATGGGCATGGATGTTCGTGTTCTCCTCCCAGGCCACACCGCACCTTGCTTGCTTTTTGTGAAAGGGTTGGCGGTAGTTCAGATACAAAGAAGAGGAGGTTCAAGGGAGTGTTTGCATATGCTCCGCACGCGTGCGAGGCGTGCGTTACCGTGCGTGTGTTTGTGAGCGCAGTGTAGCACACGCTAGGCGTCTACAAGTGTTAATATACGCAAGCATGGTCATCTCTCTGTCGTGCGATTAACGTCGTTGTAAACGCATGCGCGTGCCGCGACCTTGCCGTTCCGGCGGGGTCCAGTGCGTGGGCTCAAGGAAGAGGATGCCCCGCCACTGTGGTCTAGTGGCTAAGGTACTCGGCTGCTGACCCGCAGGTCGCGGGATCGAATCCCGGCTGCGGCGGCTGTTTTTCAGATGGAGGTGGAAATGTTGTGGGCCCGTGTGCTCAGATTTGGGTGCACGTTAAAGAACCCCAGGTGGTGGAAATTTCCGGAGCCCTCCACTACGGCGTCTCTCATAATCATATGGTGGTTTTGGGACGTTAACCCCCACAAATCAATTAATCAACTAAGGAAAAGGATGAGGAATGGGAAAGCGTGTGTAATATATACACTCGGATGGTTGTACACCGCAAGCTGAGCACGGGCGCTGCGACTAATGAATTACGCGCTAATGACTACGCGTTTTTTTATTTCTTTATTACTGCCACTCCGTCCCGGCTCTCAAAGATTTCAGGGTGGTTTCAGTGTGCCGATTACTCTCGCCTCCCTCGTGATTTTTTTTTTAATTTGGGTGACATGGATGTACGCTCAGCTGAATTCTGCTTGCAGGTCGGCGTCATTTGCTCAGCCACATGGGACTCAAATGCACGCGTTTCTCGTGCTCCACGTCTTTTTCCTTCCTTATTCTTTCCTGGAAAATATTTTTTTTATTTCTTTCCCGTGCTTCTTCAACCTACGGCTTTGACACTTTTAAGTGATGACGCGTGCTTGAAGGAACTAATATCTTCACTTTCCGTGACATACGAATCCTGTGCACAGGAGGCTGTTTTTGCCTCTTGGTTTAAACTTTACTTTAGGAGTGTGGAAATGCAACTGTGATACCGTGCGGCATCACAGGTGCCTTGGTGACAATATCATTAGAAAACGCAAATTTGCTTTATTACAGCCGGATAATTATCGTGTGCAGCAACTTCCCCCCGTGCCCTGTGCTTCTTGCCTTTCAAAAGCAAAAAATAAAGTATTTACCTTCCTATCTACCTTGCTGATCCGTGAGCTTGCGTCGTTATATAAGTTGCGAACATTTGACATCCTTGTCAGGAATATCACGCGGGTGTGGATATGTTTATATATATATATATATATATATATATATATATATATATATATATATATATATATATATATATATATATATATATATATATATATATATATATATATATATATATATATATATATATATATATATTAAGGTCCCCGTAATGCGTGGCTGGTTGCGGCTACCCGTTTTTTGAGCTGGTTCTTCCAACTCTGTAGATCTTAACGCGACTAGTTTAATGAAGTCATCGTGAATATCTTTGTTTTTCATGATGCCACTGATTAAGGAACATTTGTCGATATGCTAGTTTATTTAATTGTTGCGTGCAGTCATCTGTTTACGGATCGCTGAATCAGGCCATTTTGCAAATGCGTGTAGCCCTTATGCGTACGTGTACCTGCGTGAAAGGGACTCTTACCGTAACAGATGCAACGTTGGCAACGCTTACTATTTTAATTATGGCTGAAACTAAGAGACGTTCTGTCACTATTGTGTTGATCCTCTAGGAGCAATAGTTTTTCCGCTATAGGATGATGCTTTATTAGGACCATATCATGGCTTCTCTTTTTGATACGTTCACCTCGATGCAAACAATCGACACGTTTTGTTTTGTTTTTCTTACTATTGCACTCGATGCCTTAATATTTTACATAAATATACAGAGCCTAAATACCCACACTGTTTGGTCATGCGCACAACGAATGCGTCATCCTTGTTCCCACGGTGTCATCTGCTTTCGCTGTCTCTTTAATGCTACGTCCACGAGCACTTCCAGTTGCTGTACAAAAGGCACGTCATAAATGTGAGGCAGCGACAGTGTGGCGTTCTCTCCTATATTCAGCCTTTTATCTTCCCCAACGATCTCAGGAAGCCCGTATCGCGGCGATTTCGCGAGACGCAATGCTGGGCAGAGGACAAGGCCCAAAAGCCCTGTCGACTTACAGGTCTAGTGGCGCGGACACAAAGCGGATGGATGAAAGCGGGAAATGGGAAGAGCTGGGTGTCGGGTGTTGCTTCGAGGGTCGAGGCCACTGGGTGCGTTCAGCGTTCCATTCAGCGGTGCCCGTCTCTCCAGCCGGCACTGCAAGTCTCGGCCAGTCGTTGTCGCGAGCCTTGGTTCCGCGTCCGACAAATTGTGCGCTAGCCGGAAGCGGCTATCTGCGATCTGATGGAGCGACGCGTCGGGTCGTACAGAAGCCGTGTTGCCGTTTTTTGAATGAATGGCGCTGATTCCGCGAGGTAACCCACTTCACTTATGTCTCTGGTTGTCTCTCTTTCTTTTTATTTTTTATATTTTGCTCGGCTTTGATAGATAGCACATGATAAGAGGTAATTCGTGGATTAGCGAATGTTTTTTTTTTTTTTAGGAGCTTGCTAGGCAAGCTTCTTAGCTCGCTTCATGTCCGGCGGCGGCGACCGATATGTACACCGGTGTTGCCTGTGTACACGTCTGTCGCCGCTCACGACGTCCTCTCCGGTGATTCCAACAACGCTCACTAGATGGCGCGCCGCCACCCAAGGTGTTAGAAACTAAAGGACGTTCACTTAGTTCTCGTCGCTTCGAAGGCACGGCAGCACGGGAGAAGTTCCTGTGATCAGTATTACGCATGGGTACCGATATCCTCACAAGCCCTCTCTCCTGGCTGCTCTCAACCGCGTTGAAGAACGCCTGATAGCTCCGCGTCTGGCATTTATGAGCGTTACGCATTTGACTCAAGGCAGTGGCCAGTATGGCTCAAAGGGACAGGAGGTTAACGTGCCACTCGACGTGGCCAACACTGTGCAGTGCCGGTCACGGAACAGGCCCTACAACGCTGCTTTCGGCGTACACATCATGCGCCAGCTGGTTAACAAGCCTTCCCACAGAAATGCTCCCAAGAAACGCCCCGTGCTCCTCTGTGAAAGCTCCTTTAACTCCATTCACTTTGTGGATATGGCGGTGATTTTTGATGCGAAGCAGCTCTTTGAATAGACCGTGTAACGCAGTCCCTCCACACGAACGCGCCGCAGGTGTTCGCGCGGTGCCAAGTAGGTCACGCCGATGCTGCGCGCGGACGTCACGCTCCCCTCTCAGTGTGTGATGACGTCACTCTCTCCCTTGCCTGCCGCGCGGTCGCCGCTGCACTCGCAGCGGCCGCCTCGTCCGTTCACCCGCAAGACCTTCCGCTACTTCTCGGTTCTAGCGCGCGCATAATGTACGCGTTTAAACTGTACGTCTCACGTACTGACCTATACCAGCCATATCTTCAAACGACTCTACCAGCGCTCACCGCAGCACCCGCATAAGCGCCGTTCAACCCGCGACGCCACCCGTGCGCAACGCTGCTGCTTCACATCTCATCTGGGTTCCCTTGATGGGTCTCTTCAAAGGGTCTCTTGATGAACTGAAAGTTCTCTATTTAGTGCAGTTAGTTCGAACTGTAGTTGGTAACTCTGAAGTCATTGGGATCATTTAGCGAATGTCCTACTCCTGGTGCATGTGTTCTCGTGCATTTGCATTATTTCTTTGGAAGAAGGGCACTGCTGTTGATACAATATTGTCGTTTTAGACGTTTTCATACATTGAGCGTTCACTCTGGCATAATTTGTTATTGGACTTTAGTCTCACTTGAAGTAACTGTTTATTTCAATCGATTCTCGCTCAATTTCTCGTCAACGGGTCGAAAACCCACTGATTCGCCGTGCGTGCTGCCTAGCTGTCGGCGAAGGAACACTTCGACCGCGAGAGTTCTCTCGAAAGCTACATTCGCGAAATGAAGATGTTTATTCTCCGCCAGCCTCTTATTCTTTCGGGAACGATCCTTCCTGGGGCCATAAAAATGTCACCGGGTTCGAAAAACGAATACAGGAGCGTTTCGCGGCAATAAAACGTAGCCGAAGGTATCGTTGAGCTCTCTGAAGTCCGTAAAGAACGTTAGAGATAGATCTCTGTTGCAAAATGGTTATAGACTTCCCAACTTCGGGAACATTTCCAAGATCTGCCGAGTCGTGAAACTGTTTGTGAAGATTGCGGTCCTCTTCGAGGGTGCGATAACGGCGCACTCCGGTTCGGGACTAAACTGCGTCGCCGCTACATCGAGCCCATCAAGCGCGGGCTTGCGTGACACTTTGGATGGTGGACGATGAATTACGCAAGGAGACTGCGCGTGCGGGTGAAAATACGGGGCTCGCAGGTGAAGGGAACGCGTCCTTGACCCTCATCCCCCGACAACGTGCGCCACGAACACCATTTCTCCGCTCCTCTCCAGCATCTTCTCTGACAGCGATTCGATCGAGTGTCGGGCCTCCCCTTGAGATTGCAGCAGGTGGCTTGTGGGCCTTCTCTACCCAGGAGTATTTATATCGCGCGCTGCCGCCTTTCCGTGTATACGGCGGCAGTCGCATGAGGGAACTGCGTGGTTTCTATGGGTAAAGTCTCTTGATATCCTAAAAATATCCAGGGACTTTACCTATATATGCAGGTCAAGCTCTTGCCCGCTATTTGTTCTCAAGGGAGCTCGAGGGTAGCTGAATTCGCGCAATCAACGTTCTAGTTCTTGGCCCTTTCAGTGTACCTTTCGATCGTCGCTTCAGTTTCTCCTCTTTCGGAGATTTAAGCCTCACTGATTCGCTGTAAGAACTAAGAGGCGCAGGAGTAAAATGAGAGACGGCAGACAAAAAGAAAAAAAAACAGAATCTTCCATTTGACTTCTGCTATCGAACCTGCCATTAGCAGAAGAGCGACGTTTCTTGCGTTCGTTTAGTTCTTCTTACTGGGTGGCATTCGCGCTGCCAGTGTGTCGGTTTCTGCTGACTTTCTTTTGCTAATACTATTCCATTTCTCTTCGTTTACTACGCTTATCTTAGGAGGAACGCCTGAACCGCCACCGCCGCACAACGTTCGGGGCTCGTTATTTTTTTTCCGGGGCAAGTGTGTGCCCCCACCCATCGGTGTTTGCGGACCACTCGGCGGTAATTTCCCACTCGAGCTGGCACCCGTTGGGCGGAAGAAAATTACAGGTCCTGCCACAGACATAACCTCCTGTCCTCTGCACTGCGGAGCCCAGCTTGATCGGACCCGTCGGTGTGTTGGCGGCGCTCCTTTGACCTTTTCTTTTTTTCTTCTTTTGCTTTAAGTACTGCACGTTTGCCTCACTTCTTCTCCGCATGCGGTGTACGTTGTGCTTCGCGGCAGTCTTCTTCAACAGACACTTATTTTTTATCGTGGAACTGTCGTATATAGGGACCAAATTGAAGACTGGACACTGAAATTCGAAAAGGAGACTAGCTGAGTGAATAGCGGGGCGCTCTAGTTGATATTTCTCGACAAGACACGAGTGAAAGACCTCGGCTCGCGCTTTTTAGCAGCTGTTTTCTGCAGATCGATGAATTAAAAGTAAAAAATAAATGAAATAAATACGTGTGTGTGTGTGTTTTTTTTTCGGTTCCACGGAGAGTGACAGTATAGGCACAGCTTCGAAAACTCCACATCTCGCGGTCCTTTATCGCAAACACCGGAGATTGGATTTCGAGAAGTCATTTTCTCCCGCAGGCGTCCTTTATTCGACCGTAATGACTACAAGACATTCCTATTCGGCCAGTTTTATTCTCTTTCTGTTAAACCACATCCCTCCAACCCTTTAGTGACAGGCTTTCCAATTACTAAGCGTGTGTTATTCGCTTTCGATGCCGCTATTAGGAAATAAGGCTGGCTGTCTTTCAGCGCTTGTGTAAAACGAAAATAATAAAACAATTTTTCTGACCGAAAGCTACCTGCAGTTCTGCGCTGACGCATGCGCAACTACTGGCTCAACGGGTACGCTTTGGAGACGTTAACAGGTTCTGACAAACGTGAATAAAAAAAAATGCAATGCCCGGAAAATGGTTGTTCACATTTATGAATACTGTGCTTGTATAGAGTTCGAAAAAAAAACGCGGGCATTCTCAATACATGCTGCTTATTGGTTCTACGTTCCAACGTAGGATATTAGTATGGATCTTCTTATTTCACTTCGATGTGTACACAATGATTAGTCCTCGACAATTTGTTCTCGTGGATTCACGCGCACGCGTTCGCAGTGTATTCGCGCGTGCGTGGCAGAACGACTGCCTCGTGGGCGTGTGTTTGCCAGAGCTCGCAAGTCACGTGTGTTTGCCAGAGCGTGTGTTTGCCAGAGCCACCAACGGATGTTCGTGGTGATGTCGGCTGTCGACGTGCAATTCCAGATCTTGTCTCGGGCGGCTGCTTTTTTTATTTTCGAGGCGTAGTATTTTGCTAGTGTGCTGCCTGTGGCAACAACAATGACGATAACGAGAAAGAAAGAAAGAAAGCTCTCCATCTTTCGCGATTGGAAAAAGCACATCCAGTTGTGCGCCCTTTCTGAGCATTCTCGGTCGTACCCTTTCGGCTGGTCAGGAGGAAAAGCCCAGAGGCCCCTGCCGAACATGTTCTTCCGCACCATTCTTTCATCGAAGCACAGTTCGAGAGAGACAAAAAAAAAAGTCACAGCTTTGCCGCAAAGACGAAGCAATGAGCGCGAGAGCAACCAATTGGAAGGTCACCCGCAGAATGGCAAGCAGATCGAAATGTGCCCCGCGTTTCTTACGCACAAATGGCGCTGGAAACGTACTCACATGTACAGATGAACGCGAATACGCGTATCAGTTGTCACTTCGCTGTACCTGAAAAGCGCGCCCTTTTCGCAAACGGAGACTGTATAACGATTTGCTGGGACCTTTGTGCGCCCCGTAACTACAACAGAATGGTTCCAGTGAAATCCCAAACGCCAGCCAAGGTGTATGATCCTCTCCGCCGGAAGATAAGGGCGCGCGAGAAATCGTCCACTCCCCTCCCCTCTGGGGGCCAATGTACACGCGTGAACGATGAGAGCCGCCGCGCGCTTTTTGCGCCATCTTGCTGATAATGCTGAAAACACGATAGATCTCACCTGAGATGCCCGCCAACAGCGTGAAGTGGTAGACATAAATAGCTTGAAGTTTGAATGTTGAAGGAGGTGCTCTTCGGTGACTGAGTGGGTAACGCCTCGCATTTACGACTTCGAGGTCCCACGTTCGATTCCGCGCGCCAAAGTTTTTTCTAGATTTTTTTTTTCTCTCTTGCGTTTTCATGTATATAGATACGTATACACATACGGTGAGTGACGGCGACGCCGGCAGTGAAATCCAGCCGAGAGTGTCCATAGAATTGCTATCGCAATAAAAAAAGAATCCCTGAGCTGCCACGGCCACTCTTCCGCTTATCTGCGTGCATCCCTGCTATTAGTTTGCTTCCGTCACGTAAGCGCTTCGCGATGTTGTCTCGCCTGGTTCGTCTCCACTGTTGTTTTTCTGCCGTCATTGGTGCTTCCTCTCTAGACGCTCGTGCGTTGCAGGCACCGTACATTCTCTCGGATCTTTCGTTATCGCACCGCTCGATTTTCAGCTTGGAGTGAGGTTTATTCTTTAAAGGTTAGTGGCGCGTAATAAGGCGCACACTTCGAGCAAAGAAGCCGTGCGTGTCTTATACACTTTGGATTGGTTAGCGTGGCTTCTTACACGAGCTTCAAGCATGTGCGAATCGAGACAAGGAGGGAGATGATGCATGAAATTAGCCTGTCGTACTCTACAGGCTTAGCGATTAATATTCGCTTCCCAACTACGCTGCATGCTCACTTACTCGTTCTTCTTTCTTTCTTTCTTTCTTTCTTTCTTTCTTTCTTTCTTTCTTTCTTTCTTTCTTTCTTTCTATCTTTCTTTCTTTCTTTCTTTTATTTATTTATTTCACCCTTTTTTATTTATTTATTTCTTTCCTTCCTTCTTGTCTCTGGGACGCATCGCTTCTCCTCATATCTAGCGCACTAAAGTAGAGCGGTGTTCTTAATTTGCAGCTGCAATCAAGCCATCTTATGCTTCATTTGCGTTGAGCGAGCAAGCGAGCGTAACGTTTCCCTTGGCGGTGGTTTCTTCCCTAATCCGCTCTTTTCGGGCAATTTGGCACCATTTTAGCCGGGATCTTACAAATATGATTGATGTCGAAATAATTTGGCAAGATTAGTAAAAGAAAAGGAAAGCAATAGGCAGAACTTCATCGTAAATGTATCTGAAGGTTATTTGTTTATTCTTTTTATTTAAGAGATGAAATCGACTTTACGCTCGTATTCATATTTGTTTCTCTCATTCCGCCTCTATAGCGTATTTTTTCAATCTTTATATTCGTCGTTATTACTCATATAATTTTAAATTAATCTGAATTATTTAATCACGCGTTTTAAAAGATTGAAGGAGGCGTTTCTGGTCGGTTAACAAGACTTACTAGGGATATGGAGAAACGCTCCGTATTTTTCTGCTGTTTCTTCCTCGGCCTTGAACTGCAAGCCAGTGCCGCATCGCTCAGTTCGACCTCTCCAGTCTTTTTGGCAGCTTGCTCGTGAAGCTTCTTATCCTCGCACCTTGTCCGTTGTCGGCGGCGTGTATACACCAGTTCTTCTTGCTCCCGCTAGAGGCGTCACTGTACTGTTTCGCAGCTGTGCTCTCTCCGGTGAGTCACGTGAGCGAGCGGTGCGCCCGCACACCACCCGCACTGCTAAGGACAAGGGGGATAAACAACAAGAGGGAAGGCAGGGAGGTTAACCAGGCACATGCCCAGTTTGCTACCCTACGCTGGGGGAATAGGAAGGGGGCATAAAGATGAGAGAGAGAGAGAGGAAAGAGAAGAGAAAGAGAGAGAGAAAAAAGGAGGATTGTCAGTCAATCGGCTGGCGCGTATGCAGCGGAGGCACTACACAAAAGTTAAAGGTGGTCACATGGGCCTGTAGTCCTCAAAAAGCACAAGACAGCTTTGACTGCTCTTTGAGCCGACGAAAGGCGATGACGGTGTTCCAGTAGCATCTGCACAGAGAGTGGCCGATCGTCCAATTGTCGCAATGCGTCCGAAAGCTTCTGTCTTTCAGAGGAAAATCGAGGGCAATGGCATATCAGATGGTCACTGCCCGCACTAAAGCCCTTAGGCGCTTTAGCCCGCACGCTCGGCGCTGCGTGCTCTCTATTAAAAAGGTGACTATTAGAGGGCAGCGCCTGTATACAGCGCTCGCGTTTGGCGCGTTTCCTTTCTCTTCGCTTGAAGCTCACTCAGTGAACGCTCTTTGTTACCGCTCCGCAGCATGAACGCCCCGAAATTTAAGGTAGAAGCGCGGTGGGCTCTCAACGCAGCAACAACTCAAGCTCGCCGCCAAGACCTTATATGGTGAGAGCCCGGGAAGCCGAACCGAAGTGGACACGCCGTCAGGCGAACCCTTCTGGTCTTTACATGGTGGTAGAGGAATGTTTACCAAAGGTTCGTGGTTTACCCGATAATCTCCGAGCAAGCTCCTCTGATATCATTTCCTTTGTGGATATGGAAGTGATTTTTTTTTTCCTCGTGGTGATCGCACACTGTTGCATTTAAACTATCCCAGCTGGCACTCCGCGGGTGTGTGCGCGAATATCATATAGGAGAACACTGCAGTGCTCTATTTCACCTGAGTACAGGGACGAAGGTTGGCCCGACCGCAACTTTGATTGATTGATTGATTGATTGATTGATTGATTGATTGATTGATTGATTGATATGTGGGGTTTAACGTCCCAAAACCATCATATGATTATGAGAGACGCCGTAGTGGAGGGCTCCGGAAATTTCGACCACCTGGGGTTCTTTAACGTGCGCCCAAATCTGAGCACACGGGCCTACAACATTTCCGCCCCCATCAGAAATGCAGCCGCCGCAGCCGGGTTTCATACCCGCGACCTGCGGGATATGTTAAAATGAGGAGCGTGCTACATTCTCAACGCGCCAAGTTACGACACATGCGCCATTGTCCGGAGTCGTTTATCGTATCGTGTCCCGGGTGTCTGCTGACCGTGCGCTACCGTCTAGCTTAGGCGCGTGTACACTTAGAAAAAAAAGCGGCCATTGCAATGCAGGTCTGCGCATGCCGAAGCTCTCCATACGCTGCGGCGCAGCTTGTCGCCATTTCAATCACGCGCACAGGTATAAATCCTGCTGCAGGTCTTCGTACAATGTATATGGCTAATGGTTCTTCCAACGCGAGTCCTATATACCGGTTTGCGGCACGCGATGACTTATAGTGCTTGCGAATATCGAGTGGCCAGGCCAACACAACAGGCCCCCGAGAAAGCCGTCGAAGTGTGTTCCTTGGTTCTACGGTTCCGCCTCTGCGGTTACGTTCGCTCTAAGGCTGTATACTTTCTGCGCCCCTCGGAGATAAAAGTATACGGCTGTGTCCGTCCATAGTGGTAGTTGTGTTCTTCGCGGGGTGCTCGTACCGTGTTAATGGCTTCGCTTACCACCACAACCGCAAAGATAAGGCCATTGTGGGGCGGGAAATATTGAGCACACCCGAGCTGCGTACGCGTCCGCCCCTCGCGCCGTTATTATTATTCATAAGCTTTATCTCTCTGTGTGTGTTTTTTTCCCCTTCAGGGAACATTGTGGCGCCGTGTACTTTCTACGAGCACGTTATATTATACACACTACGCCATGCATCTAAAAGATGTTTTGACGTGAAAACACAAACACAAGACATTATATCGAGGCAACTCAAACGCAGTGTGTGTGTTTTGTCTTGTTCTCATTTGTATGCGCGTTTTCATGTCCCAGTTTTTTTTTTCGACAAACCCTCGCCTACCACTCATCAACCTTTGTCGTTCTAAGCTACATCTACCCCTTCGCGCCTAGTGTGCAACTTTTTTTTTCATATTTATAAAATCGAACGTTTAACGAGACATTCCTGTCCATCCAATGACGACTAACCCTCGCCCGCTTTTTTTAATGGAAATGGTTCGTGCAGACAATTTGTTTCGGAAGCGGTGTTATAAAACTAAATCACGCGATATAAAACCACAAACAAGCAGCAAGAGAGAGAGAGAGAGAACACAAGGAGAAAGGCAGAAAGGTTAACCAGGGCTGAGCCCCGGTAGTTTACCCTGCACTGGAGAAGGGGAGAGGGGAAGGGAAAGTCATAGAAGAGGAGAAAAAAGGTCACTGACTGGCCCGACGCGTAACAGTTTGACATCATTTAAAACCCACCAATGCCGCAGTCGATATAGAAAATGTTTCCGGAGCCTTCCACTGCGGCGTCTCTCATAATCATATGATGGTTTCGCGACGTTAAACCTCACACGTCAATCAATGAATCAATGATCGATTCGAAAAGTGTGCAGCGTGAAGGGGCGCGCGTGTGGTTTTTGAGCACCTTTTTGCGCGCGCGCGGTTCTTATATTTCGCTTCCCGGCGAATCCGCTATAACGAAGGGTGAACCGCATGAACTCTACGACTTCACGCGGAGTGTGTCGTAGAGTTCGTGTGTCGGTGTCTTCTTGTGATTCGATGATTGTTTCCCCTATCTAACGGAAAAGCGAGAAAAAGGACTGGCATAGAGTGGTACTCATTTTAAGAGAAATTGTGTACTCTCCCTTTTCTGATAGATTCCTCGCTATACGGCTACCGCTCTTTCATTTTCTCTCGAATGCGCGGAGAAAAACATCATTTTCGTCCAGCTCGGCAATTCTGTTTCATATGCGTGCGCTGACACAAGTTTATACGTAACAGGGCAGCCCAGCCGCCTTTATTTATTTAGGCTAATGCCCCTATGCGTATCTCCTCCTGCAGTACATCTCGTGTGCTCTGTGCTCTTTCTTTGCCTCCCCCCTCCCCCCTCCGCCCATCGTCTTCATATAAAAGCGAAACGAAGATTTACCGTCACACCGCCGAGTCCGCACGGCTGCATACAGTAGTAGGCTGCGAAAGGACAACGCGAGAAGCAAACCCAACTGGCTGGGAGGCAATCGCGAGGGAAAGATTAGTTTGTATAATACATGTTCTTGTGAGCGAACGACGGCCACAGATTTGGAGCACGGTCGTTCTCGAATGCGATTCCAGGTATATATAGCGCAATCGATCTACATGTGCCTTTTGCTATGTCGCGTACCTGTTCCTTGTCAGTTCGTCCGCTGCCTTAGCACCGGAGTTTTGAAACAAATGTCGGGGCATTGTGTTCTCCGGTGTAGCGGTTCCTCAGTGACTAATAAGGTCTCTTGATATCCGTCAATGTAGAAATACGTGGCGTTAATTATCGTGATCAGAGAGAAAGCGTGATGGCTAATAGCCAGTCGGAGGTGGGATACTTGCGCAAGAGAATGTGTCCCGTGCTTGCGCCTTCCCACATTTTTGGGGTATATGCCTAATGTATACATTACGCAATAATATATACAATAACTATATACGCCTAACTTCTGTAAGAGAATTATTGCGAACGTTCTCGTCGCAACATTCTCAGGCGTATACCTTATAACGATTCGGTGTATATAAATGTGCCAGCCGCATCTCTTCGGCCTGCTATTTCTTACGATATTTGGTAGCGCCTCATGGGCATCACTTATACGGCTGTTGATGAAACATCTGAATAGAAGTGTAAGTACCATCGATCACCACAAAAAACTCGCAGCCTTCATAAAACGGTAATAATAAAATTAAAGCGCACAGCTGGTAGAAACGCGGAAGGCATGTTTAACGAATACTGCTGTCTGTGCTACGCATTTGTCCTTGTTGTCAATTGCTGCCGTGGGCAAGGAGGAGTCGGGGAGGGCGACAGTAATCCCGGCAGATATCGCGCTTCCGGCCCTGTCGCAACGAACGGTGCCGCAAGCAGTGCGCTCCTGTGGCTCTGTCGGCTGCAGGGCAGGTCGCCGGATCGCTTTCGCGGCCCGCTCCGGGAATTCGTTTACATGCTGAGCAGGCGACGTCACACGTGGCTTTGGCGGCACGGGTCTCAAAGGGAGCCGACGCCCGTTACTGCACCCTTACGTGCCCCTCTCTCCGCTTTCCCGCCCAAAGGAAGCCGCCGCCTTTGCACGCGGGCACATTTCACTTTCTCGCGCGAGTTGTGTGCAGGTAGTTCATACGGTTAGAGGTGAGAGCCGATGGGGTGCATCTCTTTTAAAGAGTGCAAGCTTCAGGTGGCGTCTTTCTAGGGTTAGGCACTAATTAGTAGCCTGTGACGAATCAGTGCTACTTCGCAGCTAGGTGTTAAGTGTTCACGCAGAGAAGGCCATCATTCAACGCAGACAAGAATGCTTACCATCACCTTGCTTTTTGCTCCTGATTAATTTGTCCCTCTTAATTGGCTCTATTGCTGACTGGAATAGAAGCGTTACCAGTAAGGCCTGTTTAAGTTACATAACGCACAGATTTGAGTGGAGCTGAATGGTTGCTTTGATCTGTGGGAAAACGTGGAAGCGTGTTTAATTAGTAGCATCTACACTATGGTGCTGAAGGAGCACGTGTCTTGACTTTTCATGAGTGACCTATAATGAGGTCTTGAAGCCTTGCGTGAGACAAAAGTGAATCTCCACCGAGTTAGACGTACCTGGGGCTTGACGAATTCGGAAATAGCGGGGATCACACGCTTAACGCTTGTGTTCGCCCTCTGCGCAACACACAGACGAGGCCGCAGCAAAGGGCCAGCTATAGCCGGTGCTGCACAGAACTTGGATACGGGTATGGGTATTTATGTGAGAGTACTTGTACGTGCCACGTTTTTTCCCGTCGTGACTGTATCCTGAAGTCCGCCTTTCTTACGTTTGCGCATGGAAGTGATCGTTGAACATTATACTTACACTCGTATACCACGCTGGTGTCCTTGTATGGAGCAATGCATCACTCTGAACGTGAGTTCATGCGCCGGCGTTTGAGCCCCGGGAAAAAGATCAGCGAGGGCATGTCACTCTAAGTTTTAATACGATTATTCGGTGCGGAACCCTCTTTGAGTATACTCGTCACTGAAGCCACCGTTGCAGGGCCTATCGCGTCCCTCCTCTGATTCGACATTCCGTGCACTTGCTCTGCGAGCGTTCTTTGGGCTATCGTATTCGGCGCGTTTTCGGCTCAACGTTTACTTTTCTAAGCGACCCCTTGCACTTGTCGTGGCTACATTAAGGAAGGCACCTGCTTCGTGGCCCTTGGGCTCAAGGGCATTGACGAGGCGTTCGTGCTAAATCCATATATCCCCATTCTATAGTTTTATTACCACGAGCGCTGCCATGTATTTTCGTTTCTCACGTAAGTCATCCCCATGATTTTAATACTTGTATGTTTTAACCCGCGTTATGGCGCGAAATTTTAGGTCCCTATACGGAGCCGTGTCACATTATCATTGTTCACATTCCTTGAATACCATCTTAAATCACGGATCACTGTCACTCCTTTATCACTTCCATGGCGTTCTTTGGCCAAGCATGGCCCTTGTGCCATTAAAACCCGCACATCTTCTTCATCATCATCATCATCATCATTCTTGTACTTGTCTGTTTGTTTTTAGGTTGCGTTGTTTCCGCAACGGGTGTCGGTATACTTTAACGCGCATCTGAGATTTTGAAAGTGCTTAGCGCGCTTAACGTAGGAATAAAAGTCGGCCATGCGTAGTGGTCGGAGTCATAAGTATACAATGCTTCATCTCATCTCGGACATGTCATTGTTTTGTCAAGTCATATCAAGTCATCTTGTCAGGTCATGTTCATTCTCTTTCTTACACCTGACAATTTTACGTAGCTAAGCACATCTACACTCTAAAAAAATATCGAGTAAAAAGGGTGTCTTTTTGTCCCACAACAATAATCGTCATCAGGCTTGCGTGCGCTTCCTTTCTTGAAAACGCGGCGCTGGCCTCTTTCCTATCGAGAATGCAATGTAACCCTGATAATGGGCATGTTGATTGTCACCGGAATGTACCGGGCGCGGGGCAATAGCGCAAGGATGGAACGCAATATAGATGACGATTATTGTTGTGGGACAAAGAGACACCCTTTTTACTCGCTCTTTTTTTAGAGTGTAGTTAACGTGATTTCAGTTTTTGTTTCTTTTTTTTTCTTTTTTGCTTGGAAATCGGTTTTGTAATACCCAGCCAGTTTATACGTAGCACATTCGGCCGTTCAGACGCGTGTGCTGATTATAACGTGGAAACGACGCCGGAGTACACTTTGGATGAACGCCACTAAAACAAGAATCACATGAGTACAAAGCGCAATCTTTCATACGTTCGTGAGTTTGAGCGCATTGAGGTCCCAAACACTCAATCAACCGAGTCCCGCTACGATTTCCCAACAGGGATAAAAATTAGCGAGCTGTCGACGCTTACCCCAATAACAACAAAATCACAGGGTTAATCCGCACTCTATTTATAGTCATAAAGAAACAAGATCTGTCAAGTGCAGCCCGCAAGTGAGACAGTTGCGGTGTGCGAAAGGTATGGATCGGTCAAATTGGACAGAGCATCAAACTTAAACTGAAAGAACACAGTGTAAAGGCAAGCGCAGGTGATCGCGCTAGCTTGGGTTATCACTCCGGTAGACTTTTCTATGTTCCGAAATTCAGATCGATAACGATTCAATGGCTAACAATTCAATGGATTCAATGGCGATAACGCGATGACAACCGGGATCGCCAGAACAAATTCCTTGAGATCGAGTAGTGTACGAAGGCCCTACCAAAATGTTTATTTGTACATACTTTTTGCCCCGCCGCGGTGTTCTTGTGACTAAGGTACTATACTCGGCTGCTGACTCGCAGGTCGCACGATAGAATCCCGGCTGCGGCGGTAGCCTTTTCGGTGGAGGCGAAAATTCTGTATAGGCCCGTGTGCTCAGGTTTCGGTGCACGTTAAGAACCCTAGATGGTCGAAATTTCCGGAGTCCTCCACTATATGGCGTCTCTCATATTCATAAGGTAATTTTGGGACACTATTCCCGGCATATTCATCATATATACTTTTTCATTAGGGGAAGGGTGCATGCGCTGTAGCACCGTGAAAACAAAAAGGTGGATTCGTGCCAGAGCGTGCAAACGTGTGGCGTGCTGTTTATTCCGCTACAGCTCAATGTGAAGGCGCCAACCAGTTGGTCGATATGAATTACGCGAGGAAGGGATGCGGCCGGAAGCGCAGGTGCTGGCGACAGTTGTGCAATAGTTAAAAAAAAAAAACGCCCGTTGTGTCGCGGTGCCGGTTTTCGTCACCGTCATAAATCATATCGGGGCTAAATGAAAAAAGAACTTGGATGTGATCGAGGATGCCACTGCCACTGGCGGGCTCGTCTGTCTTCTATATCGTTCTTTTTTCGATCTTATTTCATTTTTAGGTATACTTTTTCTGTTCGATAGGAAGGAGCTGGGCGCCACTGTGCCTATCTGTACGCTCGTTCGGAAATAAATGGCGCGTGAAGGGATGGAGACGTTCAGCATGAGGGAGAGCGTATGCCAGAAACAAAGAGAAAATTAAAGTAAACAAATGGGAAAAGCGAGGATGCTGTTAAGAGAGGGAGAGATGAGAAGAAACGTCAGGCGTGGTGGTATCGTCGCGAGATGCCGAGAAGCCTCCCTCTCAGGCCGATAGACAAAAGGAGGGTGCTGCGAGCGGGGGAATGTGTGTTTTTCGTGCGATGTGCGCAAGCCGCGGGCTTTTTCCGGTATTTCCGCTACCTGACGGAGGACATTTGAGAGTCGACTTTTGAACGTCGTGGAAGCGTGGTACGCCGCAAAACTCAGACGAATGCCCGAGTGGAGAAACCGAGTAGCGTTGCTATCAGGAAGTCGCAAAGCACACGCGTGTGATACCAGGGATGTGGGGAGCAGTGGTTACCTGAACAATATTCGGTGCACCTTGGTGAACAAAAAAATTTGGGTGGTGACTTGGCGGTGAATGCTTGGAAAGTGTGTTTATGTTATTTTAACTTTTAATCATCTTTAATTACCTTGGGAACCACCTGATTAGGAGTTGCCAGTGCTGGCCAATACGTACCAGACTAAGAGTGCCCGAATCGCCAGCCAAAATTAAGTGGTGTTAGTAATGTATGAAAGAACACACGCAATCTATGCCTTCATTTTGCTAACCTTGGCGGTCTTTCACCATAACTGGCCTCTGCGTCATATAACACTATATAGCATCATGTAAAAATAGCCCGAATCATGTAAAAAATTATCTAATGTGTCATGTAAAAATGTGTCAAATAATTCATATGTATTGTAAGTATTCACGCATATTTTGTCAACCTGAACTCGCAGTTCGTCAGCCTACAAAACCATATACGAGTCATTCTGCAGTTCTTGAAGACAACTGAATATAGTGATCGCCTGTAGATACGCTGGACTGTGCATGGGTATCGTGAATTCTGTCCACTCGCATTTTTTGTCTTTTACCCTCATGTGCAGGGTGGCACGCACGCACGTACGCACGTACGCACGCACGCACGCACGCACGCACGCACACACACACACACACACACACACACACACACACGCACGCACACACACACACACACACACACACACACGCACGCACACACACGCACACACTTACGCAGGTAAAAACTAGGACGATTTCAGAGAAAAGGTGACAGGTGGCCATTTCAATGGCTGGAATACAATTCTATGCAGGGGCGTGTTGCGGCGACAGGTTCACGGGCATCTTATCGGGAATGAAACTGTTCTTTCAGCTACATGTTTTTTCTTTCGGCTATACTATATGGGAGTCGACTACTGCCTGTCGCTATATAATGAATGAGTCATTCGAGCCCAGCGAACTATAAGCTTATCTCGACCCCTTCAGAAAGACGTGACGCTTGCATCGTCCCTTTCGGGGGAAACGGACGGGAACTACGGAAATGCATTACGCGTACGTCATTGGAGAACCCCCCCCCCCCCCCCGTCCACGCTTAATCCAATTCTCACGGCTCGTGGGAGTTTTTTCGCTCCTCGCTTTTCGGCCGATCCTTTCGAAGTGGACTCTGCCTTCTTGCCTGGCTGCTTGCATGCCCTGCAACTATATACGCTGAAGCGCTCGCGTGCCACTCGTTGCGGCAAATGAATAAAAACGAAATAAAAATAACACATAAGAAATGATAAGGCGCGTCACTATAGTTTCTGCGTCGATACGCAGGAACCTACGCGCTCGAATAAGCACGGCCTTTTCATTCATTTAAAGCGCGCACGGTGAGAGCAATTCCACTCCATCCTTTCCTCCTCTTCCTTTTCTCGTTATTGTTTTTCTATTTTATTTTGTTTTGTTTAAAGCATTTTTCAGCTAATCTGTTCCCCTGTGGGCTCCTAAAGCGCGTTCAATTAGCTACAATCGTTTCGTTGTTACGCGAGTGGTGTTCCCGTTCACTTCGCGTTATGGTTTTCGCTGTAGCGGTTCATGCGTCGTTCCGCTTCCGCCTTATAGGCCTGGCACTTTTGGATTTCCTTCGGTTTTTTTTTTTTCGTCTCTTCGTCCCATTTATCTTTGAAATCGCTTTTCCAGGCTTCCGTTCTAGGCTAGGAAAAAAAAAGTTGAGAGAGGGAGAGTGAATTCTTAGCTGTGTACGCTAGGATAAACTGAGTATAAGTGGTAAAAGACTAACAGGCGGCAAAACTGAAACAAAAAAAAAGAAAGACGATTTCTCTCTCTCTTTCTTTCTCTTTAAGGAAGGGAAACAAGAGAGAGACGATAGACGGGGATGCTACTAACTACGCCTTCACCCACAAAAGGTGGGGAGTGTACAGTCTTGAATTACCGCCTCACGATGATCCTGTTTGAGGGCGCTTCCTTTTGGAGCGCTGCGATCTAGTCACGTGTCATTTTTCAGATTCCGAAGGTTTTCTTTATTAGCCCCCCCCCAAAAAAAAACTCGAACACGCAGTTGGTACGTTGCAAGAAATGGCACAGTTGGATGTAATTTAAACGTGCCTACAAGTAGTTGACTGGCACTTCAATGATTCGGTGAGTATTTTTTTTTTTCTTGAGTTAGAAATGAGCTACGCCTCGCGAACGAAAAAAAAACATTTATAGTGGCTACAACCGTATTCTGGGAGCAACATGCACCAGTAACAGAATTTCTTGTTGGGCTAGTTGGTAGATAATTTCTAAAAAAGAAAAAAAACCTCATTTGAGCGCAAACACACGACACACGCATGCCCACACACGCCCCTGTGTTTGATACCTGGGTCTGTGTGTGCGTGAGTGTGTCATGTTTTCGCGCTCAAATTAGTTTTTTTAAAAATATGCACTTGGTGTTCTTTGCCTACTAGCTTCTCTCTATTTTATTTTTTTTTAAATCATGCTGCCTGATATTTGGAAGACCCTGTACGCACGCACCCGCACGCAGCAAGGCTCGTAGAAAAGAATGGAACACAACAATGCATTCTGATGGAGTATAAACTACACATCACTGAGCTCGTACACACACACACACACACACACACACACACACACACACACACACACACACATATATATATATATATATATATATATATATATATATATATATATATATATATATATATATATATATATATATATATATATATATATATATATATATATATATATATAGCGAGAGAGAGAGAGAGAGATAATAAAAAGCTCGTGTGCAGCGATCGAATAGACCTTCGGACAAAGAAGAATTTGAGGCATCGAGATTGTGAATGGGGCCCCAAAACTACTCGCGGGTCAAAAGGGCGGATGGGTGGAGAGCCAGTTTCTCGGTGCAATCGGCGAGGGGGAAAGCACAATTGAAATAAGAGATGACAAAGAAAGCAAGTGACAAAGAACTGGGTTAAGGGTTCTAGGCACAATGCGTCGGATTGGTGAGAACGGAATATAGAAGTTCCTACATCGCAGTTCATAGAATACGCCTATGTAATGACTATGTGTGTGCCAATAATGCATTTTAGAACCAAATAGCGAATTGAATTGAACAGCGACGATACCCTATCGAATACTAATGGGACTCGAATACCATTCGGATGGTCTTCGAGCGGTAAGTCAACCATATTTAAAGCTGTCCTAGCATGATAGTTTAATCGTTTTTGAAACAGTCCGAGAATTCCGTGACATTTTATTTGCAAAACATATTCACTAGCTTTCACAAAGAAGCATGAAGTATACTTTTATTCGACAAAAAATGCCCCGATTTTGTAAATTGGCGTAATTACCGCATAAAATAACCACCAGGGCATTAGGTATATTTTTAAACTCCGTGTTGAAATGCAGCGCTGACCGTATACCTTTAGTTTACAAGGTGATCAATCGCCAACAGCTTTTGAATAAAGATTGTACATAAATATAAACAATATTCATGAGTCAACGTTATTTGCCGAGCACCGAACTGTTGTCTGCTCGAGCTCCTGCATGGTTAAGCGTTTCCTTGTATGCTCTATAGTTAGTCGAAAACAAACACACGGCGTTACACAACATTACAATAGCGGGCCTTGAATACCCAGGCAATAAAGTTAACCGTTCTCTTTTATGTTACATACGCGCTGACTTATTTTGTTTACTTTTAAGGAGCGGCTTCGCCACTATAGTCGTTTCTACTGTGTATACAACGCAGCCTCCTAACGCAAAGGTGCGCGTTTTGAGTACGCGGGTACACAGCAAGTTGCTCCATTGTCTTTGGCGTTTGCCACGGCCGCACCGTTACTAATGCAGAAAACTGCTCATCGCCCACTTCGGAGCCAGCCCGCCTGTGTCTTTCTTCGTCGTATTCGCTCTATTTTGCCGTTCGGTTTAGTTTACCCGTCTTAGTTTCGCCGACTTTCGAGCAGCTTAAAGAGCCTCCGAGACACTCGAGTCTCACGCTTGCTTCCCCGTCTCTGCACCCTTGATTGTTCGCACTATATAAGCGCCCGTCAAGTGTCCAGTATGCGCACGTTCCACGAGAGTTCTGGCTCTCTTGGCAGCGTTCATCAGCGTTTCTGTATCTGCCCGCCGAGACGTTGGAGCGCAGCCCGGCCGTCCCGCTTCTTTGGTGTACATACATACACCCTCGAAGCGGTCGTTGCGGCCTTATGGTCTGTTCCGGCTTTTACTGCGTATGTTCTGAAGCGAAAACAAACGAGCCCATGCCAATTACTCCCTCAGTAATTAGTTCTGCCGCGCTAACGGCAGACCTTTGTTTTCCTTTAAATTTACGACCCTCATTAAAAAGGCACTAAGGGCGCGCGGTAAGCGTTGTAAATGATGCTCCGATGTTGCCTCGCATTGCTGTCGGCGCAGATTTTTCTTTAAGGAGACAGACAAAAAAAAAGTACAGAAACGCCGAAACAAGTTATCCTGCACTCTTTTCTGACGGAAGCGATTTTTGAGTTTAACGTTATGTTGATTATTTCATTATTTTTTTACGAACTCGTGGACGAATTTCTGGGGGAAGTGCATTTCGCAAATTTTTCTGTTTATAGCCTGGTATAGCCTCAATATGGAAATGTTTCTATATACTTGCGACTCAATGACAAAGGTCGTGCTCAATCAATGCGACTGGATAGTAGTTGCCGGAAAAGTGTGTGCTACCTTTCTCGAGGTGATGTGTGGTGTTTAGAAAGAGTGCCAGGTACTCAACTATGCGAGAGCTGAAAGCCGTCCCGTGTAAGAGCCCACAGACAAGCATCCACGTATTTAGAAAAAAAAAAGTTTTTAACGATTTCGAGTTTGTACTCAACTATGACAGAGCAGTGCGCCGTCCCTTGCTAAAACCAAGAACGTTACGCTGCAGTGAGTGTGTTTAGAAAAAAAAAAACGGCAGCATATCCACGGAGTGAATGATGAGCAGTGGGCTGATGCATTTGTCCGTCCATTCGTTCTTGTTTCCGTCCGTCCATGCGTCCGTTCATGCGTCCATCCATGCATCTGTCTGTGTGTCCGTTCGTACATCTATTCAACACTCCAAGCACCACCATCTCGCATCTTTTCATCACATATTCCCCATATAGAAGCACCACCATCCAGCGGACATTCCATAGGACTAAACGAGAGGTGGCACACGCACACTTTCTTACGGCTTGCGCTTCGCGTCTACTTCCCATCTTTAACCACCTCGAGTTCATGGTATATACTAGTTCACTGTATTCATGGCACTGCGGCTCAACGCTCGCTAAACCTTTCTCGAACTAAGGAGGTTACACCCAGCGAGTATAACGTAGCAACCCTTTCTTTTCAGATAGTGCTCAATGTACATGCCAATCGCTGCTAATGGGAAATGAGAGACAGGAGAATTCGGCTTTTACTTTCTTACGGCTTGCGCTTCGTATGTACTTCCCACCTTTAACGACCTCGAGTTCATGGTATATGCTGGTTCATTGTATTCATGGCACTGCGACTCTACGCTCGCTAAACCTTTCTCAAACTAAGGAGGTTACACCCAGCGAGTATAACGCAGCAACCCTTCTTGTCAGATAGTGCTCAATGTGCATGCCAATGGCTGCTAATAGGAACCGCAGTGAGCGCGTTAACTAAAATCCGAATGCTCCTGTTTCTCATTCCCCCTTAACAGCCATTGGCATGTACATTGAGCACGATCTTTTATTCTTCAACAATGCACAGAAGACATTTCTCACCGGCACCACCTTGGAGGTCAATATGTTATACATGTTACACACTACAATGGTTATGAGGGACAAACGGGAGCCGCTATAAGGAGCTTCGCCCCTAAAAGTGGTTAACGATTTAGAGCGCTAGGTATTCGGTGTGTGTTTAGAAAAGTGGTTAACGATTTAGAGTACCAGGTACTTCACTATGGGAGAGCATTAAACCGTCCCGCGGACCTCACACACTAAATGTTTTGAAAGAAGTGGTTAAAGGGCCACTCACCAGGTTTGACAATTTTGAGCTGACAAGCGCAATGCGTAGACGAGGCGTTCATGATCACGTCTGCCAAAATTTGCAACGCTACGCGCCGCGGAAATGGCTCAAATTTCAAGATGAAAGTTGCTCCCTCTCCCCTCTGTCGGCGCACGCGTAGAGAATGAGGGCATCACGTAGGTGTAGGAATGGCCCTGTACACGGCAATGCAGTGACGTTGGTCCTCTACGTAGACGAGTCTGCTCTGACGTTGTCAACAGTATACCACGTGACATGGCAAAAATTATTTAACACAACATGCGTAGTTTATGTATTTGTTGCTTTAAGACATGAAGAAAACTTGAAATAAATATAGAGGCGCAATAAAAAATTGTGCGCGTTTCTTTCTTCGTTTTTTTTTTTCGTGAAATGCTACGAGATGCGGGGCTAATGTGCTAGCGTTGCGCATGCGTTCGTGTCCCCGCGGTCAGCGCATTGAGCTGACGACCGCCGCGGAACGCTCCTACTCGTTCACGCACTCATTGTGCTCATGTATATACTCTACCGCGTCTAAGCCAGCGTTTCCAAACCATCCCGCAGAAACAGGCAGAAGGCCACAATATAACGCTGGTCAACAAAGCAACGCTGCTCGCGTGCCTGGGGGCTGGGCTTGTTTGGGCACGTCATGCGCACGTCACCTCTTGTTCGGATGCCGGAGAGGGTGGGGAAGATATTTGGCTTGCGAAGGCTATGCGGAAGAGCGGCAAGGGTTTCGAGCTCGCCTATTCTCACCCTCGTTGCGCGCTCCTTCAAAAAACGTTTTCTCCGCTCGTAATGAACCGATTCGAAAAATTTCAGTAGTTAAATGTTCATCGGTCACCCAACAACTTCCAGTGTCTAACTAAAATTCGGTGTGGGGCCTGGTGAGTGCCCCTTTAACGATTTTGAGTACGTTGTACTCAACTATGGAAGAGCACTGAGCCGCCCCGCTAAATCAAGCCTTGGTGGCATGCACAATACGGTTCAAAGACATATGCGCCGCGAAGTTAAAACAGTGTGCATCGGATTATGGATCGTGACCTTCTGTTTTGTTCTGGTTAACAGCCTTTTATTATGATCTTGTTACCTTTTTGTTCTGTCGTATGCTTTGATTCATGGGTGGTTAAATGTTGGTGTCCTACCGTTGCTGCGGACTTTTATTTTGTTTGCCTTAGCTAATAGTTTTTTGATAACTTTTTGTTGTTCACAGATGTTTCGGTTTGGGCATCTTCTGTAGAGGCGAGGTGGCGGTTTATGGGCGGAGGGACCTAAAAAATGGCAGCGTATTCACGGAGTGAATGCTAGATAGTGGGGCGAAGCATCCGTCCGTCCATTCGTTCTTGCTTCCGTCCATCCATGCGTGCGTCTGTGTGGCCTCCCGTGCGTCCATCCGCCCGTCGGTGCGTGCGTCTGTTCGTGCGTCCGCACGTTCATCTGTGCGTCCGTCTTTGGTTTCGTCCATGCTTCCGCTCCTGCGTCCGTCCATGCGTCCATCAGTCCGTGCAGCCATCCGTGCATCTGTCCATGCATCTGTCTGTGTGTCCGTTCGTCCATCTATTCAACACTTCAAGTACCACCACTCGCATCTTTTCATCATATAGTCCCCATATAGAAGCACCGACATCCAGCGGACATCCCAAGCACTGAACGAAAGGAGGCACACGAACACTTTCTTACGGCTTGCGCTTCGTGTATACTTTCCACCTTTAACTACCTCGAGTTCATGGTAAATGCTAGTTCACTGTATTCATGGCACTGCGGCCCAACGCTCGCTAAACCTTTTCTAAAACCTATAGGAGGTTACGCCCATCGAGTATAACGTAGAAACCCTTTCTTATCTTCTGTGCGTTGTTGAACAATAAAAAGTTCGCAGCGTGCGCGTTAACTAAAAGCCGAATTCTCCTGTCTGTCATTCCCCCTTAGCAGCCATTGGCATGTACATAGAGCACTATCTTTTATTGTTCAACCACGCACTGAAGAAATTTCTCACCGGCACCACCTTGGAGGTCAAAATGTTATACTTGTTACACACTGCTACCACGGCTACGAGGGACGAATAGGTGCCGCTATAAAGAGCTTCGCCAAGCAACGTGTTCCACGTCAGGGACGTCCTCCTCATCTATTCATGGCGCCATCGACGTCGTGGACGCCTTCGAAGGCGCAGGCCTTCGACGTTGCCGTCCCTGCGGGGACTAGTCCGGAGACCGTCGTCGACGCGACGGCCTCAATAGTTGGCCTCTCAGAGGTACACTGCGTTCAGCACATGGGAGGCATGAACTTCCAAGTAACTGTCAAGAGCATGGCTTCCATGACTCTCATCGTCGACGCTGGCTACCTGACCATCGGTGGCGAGCGTATCCCTGTCGTTCCCGTCGGCCCGCAGGTAACTAACGTCGCCTGCCTGTTTTTACCAGCCTTCGTCTCCAACGAGGTACTCGTCCAGGCTTTGTCCCCATACGGCAAGGTATTGACTGTGACCGCTGGCGTCATGAGCGCAAGACGCGGAGTTCTCACAGGCACACGCTATGTCCGGATGGAAATGAGTCCCACAAATCGCGTCCCCAACTATCTTCGCGTTTCTGGTCATCGAGTCACCTTCGACTACCGCGGTCTGCAACGTGTTTGTCGTCGTTGTGGCTCTAGTGGTCATTATCGAGCACAGTGCACAGCACCATTCTGTGGTCGCTGTGGTGTGCATGGACACGAAAGCGAAGGTTGCGACCGCCCCTGCCGACGTTGTGGAGATAACCACCCTACCACCGTCTGCCCTGTGCGTCGTTCATATTCTGATGCTACTGCGGGGACCTTTCCTGCCCTACCGTCCGTGTCACCAACGGCAACAGATGAACGAGAACCCGAAGCTGTATTAGAAGAACGCCAGAATCCGATTCTGAGAGCTCCATTAAAAGATGAGGAAGTGTGCAGCTTGGCCAACCCGAGCGCGCCACGTCTGCAAATCTCAGCAATAGAAACAGCCACCGCGATGGACCTCGCGTCTGTCCCAGACAAACATGTCGTGCCATGTTCAACGTCGGCGCAAGCCGAGAAAGAAGCGCTGGTAGGCACCGAGGCACCGGAATCATCGTTAAACCTAGCAGCTGAGTGCCCAGAAGAAGCTGACGTTGCGAGATCTGCGGGCGCTGGTGTCTCGCCTGGAACAGAATTAAAACCGAATGAGCAAAGCCCTTTGGATCATTCCGAAAGCCAGGCTCGTGACTCCCTTGAACAAGTAGCAAGATGCCATGGGAGTTCTTTACTGACGCGTCTCGACAAGCAATCCGTGATCAAGGTCGTTGGAGGCGGTGACAACGTTAACGCTGCAGCCCTACCACCATCTGATTCGTCAGACAGCAGCTTCAGCCTCGAAGTCGACAGTAGCATCGGACTCCCTTCTAGCCCAGACAGTTGTGACGTGGAAATACAAGCCCCGCGAGAGGTCAAGCGTGCTCACAAGTCTGGCACCAGCTCGGACGGCACCCACGACAGCCGCTCCGAATTCCAGCAACCGAAGAAACCTCGACCCTCTTCTAGAGGGTCGAATCGTGCTGTGTAGTGTACGTACTCCAGTTCCCCCGGACAAATCCCCGGGGTATACCGAATCGAAAAACACGACCAGGTCAGTCACACATCTTTTTTCAATATGGCTGACACCCTGAAAATTCTTTCTTTAAATGTTCAAGGGTTCCGTAACCCAGTAAAGCAAGCCGAGGTTATCAGCATAGCCCGCGCAGAACATTGTGATATTCTGTGTTTACAAGAAACAAATTTTTTCACCATTGGCCACGTTCGTGCATTCAAACGCGCATTTAATTTAGACTGTTATTTTTCCTTCGCGACATCTCGCTTCTCTGGAGTTGGAATTATTATTTTTAACCGCGCTCTTCTGCGAAATCATCATGTTTTCTATGACGCGTTCGGACGGGTATTGGCTTTTGACTGCGTCCTATCATCCTTCAAGCTGCGTGTTTTGTGTATTTATGGGCCAGCTCAAGCAGCGATGTCTAACGATTTTTTCCGTGACCTGGACGTGTATTTTCTAGACGGTCGTCATGTTATACTCACTGGAGACTTCAATTGTGTATTAGACACGCGAGCTGACGTGCAAGGTCCAGGATGGGGTCGCTCTGATTGGAACGCGCGAGAGCTGCGTCGCCTAGTGCAACATTTCTCTTTGATAGATACGTACAGACTAGTGCATGGACCACAGTATGCCTGGACTTGGCGGCGTAGCACGTCGTCTAGTCGTTTGGATCGTTTCTATGTGCCGAGCGCGCTAGCTTCTTACGTATCGCACTCTGATGTAGTAACATTACCATCATCGCCTGTTTATATATCAGACCACCGACCAGTGACGCTCGAGGCTCACTTTCCCTTTTCATCATCAGTGAAACCTTGGCGTCTTGACATCCGCATTCTTCACGACGCGCCTACACGCTCCAGTTTATCTAGAAGCTTGCGGGCCTCTCTCTTGGGATGCGGTCCGGAGGTGTGGGACGCGCTCAAGACACAGTGGCGTTTACACTGCTCAGTAGCAGGGCGGGCCCTCAGACGCCGTACGTCCGAAGAACTAGCGGACACTGCCACAAAGCTGCGTATTGCTCTTCGGGTTGATCGACTAACTCCCTTGATGCGCGCATGGCAGCGAGAGTTAAGGGGTCGTTTTCAACGACTCATTGCAGCTTCGTCATTGACGGCGGCTGCTTGGCGTTGCAGACGTAATCCATGTGCTCACCCTGAGGTTCTACGCTTTGCGAAAAGCTCGCTTCTCAACCCGTCGAGTCGACTAGGAACTCCGGCGGCCAGATTCTTACACACTGCGTTGCCGCCGACACGTGATCAATCAATTTTCCTAGCTCACTTTGCCAACATGGCTCGTACGACAATGTCATCACATCGCGGTACCACCGAGACAGCCACAATGTTAAGTAGGCTACCTCAAATTTCATCTGAAGTCGCTGAACAACTGTGCAGAAGTCCGTCAGCTGACGAAGTGAAAGAGGCACTGTCTTCCATGAAGCGTGGCTCGGCCCCCGGGCCCGATGGGTTGCCTGTTGAGTTTTATTTAACGTTTTGGGACGACATTGGTGCTCTTTTCACCTCTGTTATTTGCCGCTGTTTCGAGAACTTTGATTTTCCTGATAGCTTTCGCGATGGTCGAATTGTTTTAATACCTAAACATGACCCATCGTCAGTTCGCCCAGAGGAGTGGCGACCAATAACGCTCCTCAACGTTGATTATAAAACTTTCGCGGCAATTATCACTCGGCGTTTGAGAAGCTTGATGCCCTCCTTAATAGGTCATCATCAGGCGTGCTCTATTCCTGGAAGAGAAATCCACAGTCTTTCCTTTGTTACGCGTGATATAGTTGCGTACACGTTAACAAGATCAGCTCAGGGACTCTTGGTTTCACTTGACCAAGAAAAGGCATTCGATCGCCTCGAACATAGCTTTATATTTAGTGTAATGGCAGCATTTGGCTTCTCACAAAACTTCGTTGAGCTTCTCAGAAACGCATACCGAAATATACGCAGCACGTTGTTTCTTGATGGTTTAGAGAGTGCGCCATTTCCGGTTACCCGTGGTGTTCGCCAGGGGTGTCCCTTATCCCCTGCACTTTTTGTACTCAGCCTCGAACCATTCCTTCAATCGCTAATCGCTGACCCTTACGTTAGAGGCCTTCCTCTTCCAGGTAGTGGTACCGTGACAGTGACAGCATTTGCTGATGACATCACGTTGTATTTGAAGAATGAGGACAGTTTATCCCGTAGCCTACGACTTTTTACGACGTATGGCATGATTTCAGGTGCCGCTTTAAATTTTTCCAAATGTCGATATTTATTCATTGGTTCCCCAGACGCATGTCTAAGTTCCTTTTTCGGTCTTCAGAAAACTGACTCTATTCGTATTCTGGGGCTTGATTATACTTCCTACGGCATATCAGGCTCCTTGTGGAATTCAGTAGTCGAAGATGTAAAACGACACGTCCGGGAAGCACAAGAGTATGATTTACCGATGCTCGAAAGAAGGTATTTAGCACAGACGGTGTTTTGCGGCCGTGCATGGTACATATCTCACGTCTTACAGCCCCCATTACGAATCACCAGGTCGTTGCAATCCCTCATTGGCTCCTTTTTCTGGTCGGGTGGAACAGAGCTGGTTTGCCGAGCAGCTCTTGGGCAACCGAGAAACTGCGGTGGATTCGCATTCCCATCCGTCTCTGTTCGCTGCCGGCTGCTTGCCCTACGATTCTTACTTCGGTTGTTGCATGGTGATCAGTGCCCCGCGCGTGATCTTGCCTGTTATTTCTTGGGCACCAAACTACGCTATCTACTACCTGATGCACGGCTTAATTCTGCACCGCAAACACTTAACGTGCCTGCATTTTACTCAACGGCAGTAGCATTTTATCGACACGCGCAGCAGGTTTGTCCCGATGTGGACATTCTTGAAAGCCGCATCGTAGATACAACGGCGGCTCTTCTGCTTCCTCTGGTTCCTCCAGCCCGTCTAGCACGATCGAGACATGTCTCGTGGAGCGCGATAACGGCATCGTTTTTGCCTGGTCACCTCCGTGACTTTATGTGGCGTCTTGGATGGGGAGTACTCCCAACACGGGACAGATTGGAGAGGTGGCGCATGGTCCCATCTTCCACTTGTCCTAACTGCCCGTTACAGGAGTCTAACCAGCATGTGCTGAAGCAATGTGTCATCGCAAAGGTGTTTTGGAAGTCAGTCAACGCTAGTTTTCGTGGCCTAGGTGTTAATCGCTTTGTAACATCTGGTCGCTGCTCGCGTAGTCGCTTTGCACGCCTTCTAATAGCTGCGGGAGCCTTTAGTTTATGGCGTAATAGGTGCGAAGCTGTTGCGGCAGGTCATCGTCGTCGTGCTCTTTTTCCGATTCTGGAACGCCTCTACTGTGAACTCTTATCGTTTCTGTCGGAGGAATTGTTCTTCCTTGGGGAGGAAGAATTTCTGCGACAATGGTCGTGCCGCTTTCTGTCCGTAGTTGACAGACGCGTTCGATTAGTCTTCCACTTGGCCTGGTTCCTATAGCCAGGTCACCTGTTAATGTCTGATTGGTGCATGTAATCAGTATGTGTTTACTATTTTATGTGTTTGTGTATGTCCCATATTGGTGTGAGCTCTTCTATATATGCACTTCATTCTAACGCTGTAAGTTATGTAACTTTTATGAATATTGATACCTGTTGTACATATTTTCTAACATCTTCACCAAGTCTTGTAAATTCTGCACATATATCATCATGTACATTGTCCATATTGTGATTAGTGCATTTATGTAGTGTATGTATAGTTATTAGTACTATGAACAATGGACATCCTACGGACTTGGACACTTGTGTAAATGTGTAATGTATGTTGTGCTTTGTCTTTTGTTTGTTATTGTGCCTGTTATACAGACGCTTGTCCCTTAGCTTTGTTGCGTCACAGGAGAGAATAAACTTTTTCTAAACACGATGTTTTGGGACGACATTGGTGCTCTTTTCACCTCTGTTATTTGCCGCTGTTTTGAGAACTTTGATTTCCCTGATAGCTTTCGCCATGGTCGAATTGTTTTAATACCTAAACATGACCCATCGTCGGTTCGCCCAGAGGAGTGGAGACCAATAACGCTTCTCAACGTTGATTACAAAACTTACGCGGCAGTTATCACTCGGCGTTTGAGAAGCCTGATGCCCTCCTTAATAGGTCATTATTATTCCTGGAAGAGAAATCCACAGTCTCTCCTTTGTTACGCGTGATATAGTTGCGTACACGTTAACAAGATCAGCTCAGGGACTCTTGGTTTCACTTGACCAGGAAAAGGCATTCGATCGCCTCGAACATAGTTTTATATTTAGAGTATTGGCAGCATTTTGCTTCTCGCAAAACTTCATTGAGCTTCTCAGAAACGCATACCGAAATATACGCAGCACGTTGTTTCTTGATGGTTTAGAGAGTGCGCCATTTCCGGTTACCCGTGGTGTTCGCCAGGGGTGTCGATCCTTTATCCCCTGCACTTTTTGTACTCAGCCTCGAACCATTCCTTCAATCGCTAATCGCTGATCCTTACGTTAGAGGCCTTCCTCTTCCAGGTAGTGGTACCGTGACGGTGACAGCAATTGCTGATGACATCACGTTGTATTTGAAGAAAGACGACAGTTTATCCCCCGCCCCGCCGCGGTGGTCTAGTGGCTAAGGTACTCGGCTGCTGACCCGCAGGTCGCGGGTTCGAATCCCGGCTGCGGCGGCTGCATTTCTGATGGAGGCGGAAATGTTGTAGGCCCGTGTACTCAGATTTGGGTACACGTTAAAGAACCCCAGGTGGTCGAAATATCCGGAGCCCTCCACTATAGGGCGTTTCTCATAATCATATGGTGGTTTTGGGACGCAAACACCATATATCAATCAATCAATCAAGGACAGTTTATCCCGTAGCCTACGACTTTTTGCTACCTATGGCACGATTTCAGGTGCTGCGATAATTTTTTCAAAATGTCGATATTTATTCATTGGTTCCCCAGACGCCTGCCTAAGTCCCTTTTTTGGTCTTCAAAACAGTGACTCCATTCGCATTCTGGGGCTTGATTATACTTGCTACGGCATATCAGCCTCCTTGTGGAATTCAGTAGTCTAAGATGTAAAAAGACACGTCCGGGAAGCACAAGAGTATGATTTACCGCTGCTCGAAAGAAGGTATTTAGCACAGACGGTGTTTTGCGGCCCTACATGGTATATGTCTTACAGCCCCCATTGTCAATCACTAGGTCGTTGCAATCCCTCATTGGCTCTTTTTTCTGGTCAGGTGGAACAGAGCTGGTTTGCCGAGCAGCTCTTGGGCAACCGAGAAACTGCGGTGGATTCGAATTCCCATCCGTCTCTGTTCGCTGCCGGCAGCTTGCCCTACGATTCTTACTTCGGTTGTTGCATGGTGATCAGTGCCCTGCGCGTCATCTTGCCTGCTATTTCTTAGGCACCAAGTTTCGCCATTTACTACCAGATGCATGGTTTAATTCAGCACCGCAAACACTTAACGTGCCTGCATTTTACTCAACGGCAGTAGCATTTTATCGACACGCGCAGCAGGTTTGTCCCGATGTGGGCATTCTCGAAAGCCGCATTGTAGATACAACGGCGGCTCTTCTGCTTCCTCTGGTTCCTCCAGCCCGTCTAGCACGATCAAGACATGTCTCGTGGAGCGCGATAACGGCATCGTTTTTGCCTGGTCACCTCCGTGACTTTATGTGGCGTCTTGGATGGAGAGTACTCCCAACACGGGACAGACTTGAGAGGTGGGGCATGGTCCCATCTTCCACTTGTCCTAACTGCCCGTTACAGAAGTCTAACCAGCATATATATGCTGCAGCAATGTGTGATTGCAAAGGTGTTTTGGAAGTCAGTTAACACTAGTTTTCGTGGCTTAGGTGTTAATCGCTTTGTAACATCTGGTCGCTGCTCACGTAGTCGCTTTGCGCGCCTTCTAATAGCTGCGGGAGCTTTTTGTTCGTGGCGTAATGGGTGCGAAGCTGTTGAAGTAGGTCACCGTCGTCGTGCTCTCTTTCCGATTGTGAAACGCCTCTACTCTGAACTCTTATCGTTTCTGTCAGAGGAATTGTTCTTCCTTGGGGAGGAAGAATTTCTGCGACAATGGTCGCGCCGCTTTCTGTCCGTAGTTGACAGACGCGTTCGATTAGTCTTCCGCCGTGCCTGGTTCCTATAGCCAGGTCACCTGTCAATGTCTGATTAGTGCATGTAATCAGTATGTGTTTACTATTTCTATGTGTTTGTGTATGTCCCATATGGGTGTGAGCTCTTCTATATATGCACTTCATTCTAACGCTGTAAGTTATGTCACTCTTATGAATATTAATACCTGTTGTACATATTTTCTGACATATTCACCAAGTCTTGTAAATTCTGTACATATATCATCATGTACATTGTCCATATTGTGATTAGTGTATGTATGTAGTGTATGTAGTTATTAGTACCATGAACTATGGACATCCTATGGACTTGGACACTTTTGTTTAAATGTGTAATGTATGTTGTACTTTGTCTTTTGTTTGTTATTGTGCCTGTCGTACAGACGCTCGTTCCTTAGGTTCGTTGCGTCCCATGATAGAATAAACTTTTTCTAAACCTAAAAAAAATTGTTCATTGCTAATGTGTGCCCGCGAATGTTCGCTGTTGGTTGACTGTGGTTGACTGAGAGCCCATGTTGGTTGACTGAGAGCCCATGATACTCTTGGCCGCCGTTTTACGGTCGTACCTCTTTGTCTCTGCCTTTCATTACAGCTGCTCAAATGCTCAAACGATTGAGCCTCTCGCGTCATCTCACTTCGTCAGCCTCTCGCTTCTATCGCGCTCTCCCATGTACCTATCTAGGTGCGCAGGAGTCGCTTTTAGGGGGGGGGGGGGGGGGCGAAGGTTTGTCGCAGCAACTCCCTTCTGATTACGTCAGTGTATGGATGTAGCTTTGCGCCCCCCTTTCCTCTTAGGTGTGTGCCACCCCCCCCTCACAATGTATCACCCCCTTCCCCCCTACGATGTATCCAGGTAAGCAGCCAAGTTTAGACAATACTTTGTCTCCTCGTGTGCTACCGCGTAAATTGAAATAGATTAATTATGAAGAAATAACGACTGATTTCATGAGCTTTTATTGTTGCCGAGCGCATCAAGGCTCTTGAAACGCAAAATGCAAAGTGCGGTATGGTAAGGAACCGACGCGTGGCTGTTTTAAAATCGTTAAAGCGGTAATCAAGATTGATGCTTCCCTCGTTGTCCCTCGTGGACGGGCGAATCAATTAGAGATCATTGCTTCACCGTTTTCAATGACCCGCGGCTGCTTAACGAAGCGATGGAACTCTTGTGTAGTGCCTCTTTTTGTGTTCTTGTTCTGCAAGTACGCTGTAAATGGGCTTATCTTGTTACGCGTAGTGCGTTTCCATGCTCTGGTGGTCTCGGATTATATGGACTATACGCACATTTTAAGCAGTAAGACAATAACTGTGTCGTTGCTGTTTCGCGCTTGTAGACAAGGCCGATGAATGGATTGTTTGTAGAAGAACTACAAAAGCGTTGAGATGTATACTTTGAAGTTTTCGTGCGGCTTTCAGACATGATCCCCCCCCTTCTCCTATGCATAATATTTCAGCACCTGCATGACGTTGTTTTCTTCTGCTTACTAGTGTCAGAGCTATTTAGGGCTTTTTGCACTTCACCTAGCAGCCTCCATGATCGACGCACCCTGGACCAATGCATGTTATGCTTCTAAAATCGCAGCGCTTCATTTCGTTGCTACAGATTGTAGAAACATTTATTTGAGTAGCTCTCCGCCTGTAATCAATTCGTGTTAAGTTTCTTAATTTTATTCCCTGGGATCGAATGCTGTACTGTCGTGTTTCACCGCCGATGGGTGGCTGGGGCTTTGTCAAGCTGTCATTGGACGGCCTTTTTCCCGGCCACCTTTTTTCGCCGCAAATGTTGGCTTTTTTGATGAAGATAAAGTTCTTTTGATTGATTGATTGATTGATTGATTGATTGATTGATTGATTGATTGATTGATTGATTGATTGATTGATTGATTGATTTTGTGCAACCACGTTCAGCATTTTTTAGTTACGGGCGCGTAGCTCTTGGCGAAATTGGCACGTACAGTGGCTTAACAGTACGATGCCGCAATACTGGAAGCGTTTGCGATGTTTAAGAAGAGTTACGCGAGGGCGACTTTGCTTACACATGCCAGAAAAACGCCCACGCAGGCGCCGTCTCGCCGCTAGTGAAAGACTCGCCCGCAAATCGGTCGCGGGAGGCGCGACTCCCCGGCCTGGACTTGGGAAGCCAGCTGGCAACCCTCGACCTGGCCCGGTGAGCTGAGAAGCCAGTGTGGACCTGTAACAGGGGCTTCACCCATATGAACCGGTATCATCTGCGCGCATCAATAAAGTTGTTATTTTTCTTTGCACAACTGGCAGGGGGATGTGATGATTTCAGAGGTTCTTTTTTCTACTGCGTTATTAGTGTCTAAATTTTCCCTTTCTCTCTCTCTCTCTCTCTCTTGTTCTTTTGCATTAGCTACGTGGAATATACTGCATGGCTAAGAACGTTGCAATAAAATAATGATAATAATAATAATAATAATGATGATGATGATGATGATGATGATGATGATTAACACTGGTGCCCAGCCTGAATGATGTGCGAAGGGGAGGCACCTCTCTGTGTTTTTCTTCGGTTTTCTCTTTCTTTCCTCCACTCTTATTCCATTTTCCAGTTCTGTCTCTTTTTAGGAGCGAAGCTCCTTAAGGCGTGGGCTGTGCGTCCCCTGTATGTAGCCACCTCTCGTTCAGTTCTTGCAGTGTTCACTAGATGGCGGTACTTGTAGCTGACGGCATTAAGTATTACGCTAGCCACCGCCCGATCTAAAGGGTACAGCCATATCCATCCGTCCATCCGTCCGTTCATCCATCCATCCATCCAACCATCCATCCATCCGTCCGTCCGTCCGTCCGTCCGTCCATCCATCCATCCGTCCATCCGTCCGTCCAAAAGATGCAAGATGTTATAAACTAGACGGCAGCATATAAACTTCCTATTTTATCATTCCTTTATTTCTCTTTCTGTTTCTCGCTTGCTTGCTTTTTTAATTTTTATGCGTGGTCTGTGTTGCGTTTCTTTAGTCACAGTAGCAATCAGGGCCATAGCCAGGGGGTATGCACTCTGCCCTGGCACGTAAAGAAGTATATGCAATCGCTTCCGACACCGGCCTACTTGCTCCGGGGGCACTCCCCTGTCACACCTATCGAAGGCAAGAAAAAAAAGGGAGGGGGATATAGGAGGCGTCGTTCGTGGAGGAAAGCAAGGAAGATGATGGGAAGAGCCTTGTGTTTGTTTTTAGCCGCTGTTTGTGGGAGGAGCTATAGGAGAAAATGAGGGAACCGAGATATCAGTGAAGTAGAGATAAGCTATAGAACGCTATCGCGTGACCACTACTCCATCGGGGTATGGGTCCACACATGTCTGTGCTATACATATGACAGTGAGCAGATAAATTAGGAAAAAGTTTATTTTGGAAAGATTCCGCTGTTGGAAAGCACACACACGTCGTACAGCCAGGTTGGATAATGTCACGGCGCGCTCTTTCTTAATTCTATAACTTGTGGCTCGCACCTTCGAGCGGCCTGTGCAGACGTGTGTTCACACTAAGGAGGCTTTTGAACCTCCTTGGTACACACTTCTTCCTGTTATTTCTGTGGGCTCAAACTGTTTCGCCTGTTCGCGGAAGCTAGAAAAGAAAAAAAAAAAGAAAGAACTCTCGCTGCGGCTAGTCGTGCATTTACCCCTCATTCTACTGTTTTCCCACGTGATCTCGCGGCCAAGTGGCGATGCGGTGTATGCCGGACCCCGTGGGGCTTTTCGGGCCGCGCAGGAAATGAGCAATTGCCAGACTGCTACCACTGCGCGAGATTAACACCGTGTATACGAGGTTGCCTGCAGCCTGAACACACACACTCTCTTCCGTGAATTCCTCCTTAATACTGTTGCCGTAGCACCATGTCGTGCTTTTATTGGGTGCAGTGCTGACGCATGTGCAAACGCCTGTCAGGGAATCTGTTGCGCGAATACGGTCAGACTGTGTCCCGGTCTGACAACACAGTGAGCGCCACGATTGTCAGCTTTACACTTCGGAATCTCTGCAGCTTTGTTTTATGTGAACACACATGCTACATCAATGTGTGTGTGTGTGTGTGTGTGTGTGTGTGTGTGTGTGTGTGTGTGTGTGTGTGTGTGTGTGTGTGTGTGTGTGTGTGTGTGTGTGTGTGTGTGTACACATGCAGTTTTAATCACCCTGATCTGTTGCTCATTGTGTTAATGTGTGATATCTGTGTGAGAAATAAAAAGTAGAATATTCAATTCAAGCTTTTTCAATTCAACTAAACCTGGCCCACCCCGATTTGCGAACCGGGAGGGGCCATACTCATGCATAAGCATATGCAAGGTCCGTACGAGCCGACGTTAGAATAGTCTTCGTCATGTTCGTGTAAACGCCCCGCCGCGGTGGTCTAGTGGCTAAGGTACTCGGCTGCTGACCCGCAGGTCGCGGGTTCGATTCCCGGCTGCGGCGGCTGCATTTCCGATGGAGGCGGAAATGTTGTAGGCCCGTGTACTCAGATTTGGGTGCACGTTAAAGAACCCCAGGTGGTCAAAATTTCCGGAGCCCTCCACTACGGCGTCTCTCATAATCAAATGGTGGTTTTGGGACGTTAAACCCCACAAATCAATCATGTTCGTGTAAACGTACAGTCGTTCAACACAAGGGTACATGGTTGAAGCCCTCTACGTATGGACTATCGTGACGAATAGCGTGCAAAATCTTTCCTGGATATGAATGATCCAGCAGATTATACACTACTGCACCGATCTACCCAAGCTGAGTGCTTATACGCGCAAGCACATCATAGGGATAATACCAGGCGAAGTACAACATCACGGGAGACCCAACGTCACTCTTTGCCGTCTGTTTCATATTTTCTTTGAAAGACGTTCGGGTCTCGTCCTCGCGCAGATTGGAGCAGCGTGACGGAAGGAAACATTATCGCCCCTGCGAAACACAGGGTGGCTTCTTTCCGCTTCCGATTACCGCGCAACCGATGGTTCGTAGCCAGCCATGTTGTTGGGGTGAACGTGTGCCTCCCCAGAGTAGAAAACCAAGTGAGGAAAGAAAACGCCCACGCAATCATCGTCTTCTTTTCTTTGGTCGTCGCTGTCGCTTTTCGATCCAAATAGGAGCCTTTGGCCTTTGGCGAAATATATGAACATATAAAAAGAATCGGAGGTGCGACAAACACCGCTCGTGTATAGCGTCCGATTTTTCTTTCCTTTATTTCGGTACTTCGCACCGCGAGCAAGTGCGATCAGTCTACGAGGCACCCGACAGCGTCGCGGCCAAAGCTGAAAGATGTGCCTTAGATGACTTATCTTATAATGACGGAAATGGCACGTCTGGGCGCGGAATCGATCGTTCCCGCTCTGGCTGCTCGTCGCCTCGGTTCGGCAGTCGTCAACTCACGTGGTACATGAACTACACGTGCAAGCGCGTTGATGTGGACGTCGCCCTTCGTTCAACGAGGACGTCATCCATCACTTCTGTGACACCCCGCCACTGTACGTCGACATCCCGCGACGTCGCCTCCTTCCTATATCCGCAGATGACGACCGCGTAACGATGTCCCGGGGTCGAGTCTGGTTCGTTCGAGAAATCGGGGACGTCGTTTCCACGTAAGCGCAGATGACCTTAATTCGCGCGTCGTCTTCGTCATGTTGTACGAACAAGCTTCACGCCCGAATTCAGCCGATTCCTATTCACATTTAACTCTGTGTATATCCGCCTGTATGGATGAGACGCCAGCCCACTTCAAGGAAAGATCATAATCTATGCATAAGTGTGCGAACGGGAGGAGAAGAGGATGGTTGGTCCCCCCTTCTTCCTTGTCACCTAAGAGGAGAAGGCAAAGTCAGTCCCACACATTGCCATAATAGGCAGGGGGCGCTGCTACCGCGGGGGGGGGGGGGGGAGCATAGTCGGCCTTATGCACTGGCCTAAAAAATAAATTTCGCCCCTCCCCCTAAAAGCGAATCCTACGCACGCCTATATGAATGTATGCAAGTGAAAGGGGAGAGGGTGGAGAGATCGACCTGTGGGGTCTTCGGGCAGCGCATGGTGCTGTTGTGGTTCTTGGGCGCTTCGTGGGTAGCGCTGTCCGTCTCCGCAAGCACTTCCTTCTCTCTTCCACTTTGTTTGGTCTCATCAACGTGACCCTGTTCGCTCCCGTCTCAGCGAGAAACGCTGCGCCGTTCCCATCAGCCGCGGGACACGCCGGCGTAAAAGCGTGCAGCGCTGGCAAGCTTGGCTGCGCTGTTCTTCACACAGCAGAACGTACTGTGGTGCGGCTCTGTGAATTCGACGCGCACGTGTTTATTCATTTTATGCCCGTGCGCGCACCGCCGATGTGCATGTGCAATCTCGATGTGGGTGAAGAATCTTAAACTGGAAATCGTCGCAAAGGAGCAGACTGTGGCGCGGGTAATCGTGGTCAACCAATCATGTGACTTGGAACTATCGCACTAGCATTTCCTTCGTCGCAGAACGATAGCTCATGGTTGTTGGCACAGACAAGTTTATACCAATGCTTTCAGCCCATTATGTGCTTATTCATTGTACTGTATGGATGCGCGCCGTGCTAAAGAAGAGATGCTGTGACATTTTTAATGGTACTATACGCAATCCTATGTATGGAGGAGCGTTCTCCAAACAAAACTTCGTTCACTTATTCACAAATCTTGTCGCTTTTATGTACCCATGGTCTAAAAGGTCGACTGAGAGCCAAGTTCCAAATTCAACTACAAAAAGCATATATGCGCATACGCTTTCGCTTCTTTTCTTTTTCCCCACAACAATTGCGGTTCTTCGCTTTAGGGATGACGGGCCTAATTGTGCCATGAGCGGAGCGCACATTACAGCGATCACTTGTACTTCTGGCTGTTCCGCCATTCTTTTCTGTAATGTAATTTTCGTGATTATAAGTGATAGCCACTGCCGCCACGGAAAATGAGTTCACGACTATTCAGTATTATTCGACTAGCGCGCATATCAAGCAGGATGTCTGTCAATGGCCGAGCTCTTCTCACGCAAACGTTGACGCTCTTGGCGTAAAATCGTTCATGCTATACTCCGCCGGCGGCAATATGATTAGGAGGAATGCCATAGTGGAGGGCTCCGGATATTTCGACCACCTGGAGTTCTTTAACGTGCACCGAAATTCGAGCACACGGGCCTACAACATTTCCGCCTCCATCGGAAATGCAGCCGCCACAGCCGGGATCTGATCCCGCGATCGGCTATGTATGTAAGCTATTCGTTCTTCCCGCTGTCGGCTAAAGCCGTGGTGGCTTAGCTGTTGTGCCGTTACGCTGCTCTGTCGTGGAATTAAGTCAATGTGTAAACGACTGCGTACTGTGCGCAGCACACGTAGTGCTTGTATGCAGGAATTTTAGCGACAAATTGTGCTTCAGCCGGAAGTCATATCTCCGCACATGACATTTGTGAAGTGCAGGCCAACAGCGTTCATATGCACTCTGTGAAACGAATCTTTGGATGTTTGTGGTTGTTTCGAACTTATTGATCGATATAAGCTATGACTGTAAAGTCCTGACTGCCACAAGCCTGATGATTTGTTCACGAAAGAGCGTCTGCATTGAAGGCACGCGCGTATTTGCTTTGCTTTTTTTTTTTGCATGTGCGCCGAGAACGAGAGATTTTTGAATACTTAAATTGAGATATATACATAAATGAATTTGTCTTTCTCCACCGTTCTATACATGCCACAGTGATTTAACGGTAGCATAGAGTGCTTGAGTCAGTGCCTTGGGGCTCGCTTTCCCTTGTGGCCTCTATTTCCAATAACACTAATCCCAGTCACTGAACGTTCTAATACAATAGTCTTTCGTAATGATCATCCTTTGTCTTGCATTTGACCTCGCATCGTTCGCTAATTATGTGCTCCTTTACATTATTGTCTCCTATTATTCACTAGAGCTATCTTGTCTTGTCTTGTCGCCTGGGATATCTTGGCTCATACCCACATGGGGGATTTGCCACACTGTACCTCATAATCTTTTTACAACGCTTGCTAAAAAAAAGAAACGGAAATTAGATAGGAACAATAATAATGTTCCTTTAAAAAAACGTGAAAAAGTGCAGAAGAATCTATCTCATTTTGAGATATCGTACGCCCGCCCACACTTTATTATTTTTCTTCCCCGCTTGTCTTCATTGCTGCCTTCCTTTTTTTTTTTTTTTGAATGATACTGCTGCTATATCATTTTTGTCTCTTTTCGTACTACCTTGTTGTATACGTGTTGTACAGTTGGCATATTCGCTCACTCTAAAATAGAAGCTCTCTAGGCTAGCTTGCCGCCTATATGTTAGAGCGTGCCTGTAACAGAATAACGGTACCTGTTCACCTCCATATGCTACATTGCAAGGCGGCGCAACTTTCCTTCCCTGCCCCTTCCTATAAACCACCAACCAGCCCCCTCTTCCCGCCAGGCACTCGCGTACACTCGCCTCTCTTTTCCCTGATTTACATGCCAGAATGGGTCGAAACACGTAAGGTCTGTCGGTGACTGCCTTGGAATCGAATTCGCTCACTGATCGGAGAGGTCCGACTGCGCGCCCTATAACATCGCTGCACACAACTAACGAACTACAGGCACGTCGAAGTGCTACAGGGCCCCATCCGGTGTGGCAGCTGGAAAGCCGGTGGTTCGAGATCCGCTCTGCTCCCTAATAAGGCGAAACGTTGTGTGGCGCATCCGAAATGCCCAGCTTAGTTCCAATGATGGAAAGAAGAGATGGTGAAGGGGACACAATATATATTCTCTCTTTGTTTTACGCCCGCATTTATTCTTACGCCGGAATATATATATATATATATATATATATATATATATATATATATATATATATATATATTCGTGTTTCGACACAATATTAATGAGACCTAATAGACAATAATGCCAAGGAATGTATGTATAGGGGAAGTTATTAGACTAATTGTAATGTAAATGTGAAGAAAGAAAAGTGGGTGAAAAGATAACTTGCCGTGAGTCCCGTGAGCAGGAACCGAACCTGCGATCTTCGAATATATAAAAATCTTGGTAAATGGAGTTAACTATGCGGGAGAGATGAATACTTCATCGAAAAGAGTTTCCAGGCACTCTCTTAGTTTTCGCACAGTCATGAAGCAGCGGAATCGAGCCGTCCCGTCGCATCGCCACCACGTAACTTCTTCGTGCACATGCTCTTTTCTCCCCTTTATCCCTTCCCCAGTGCAGGGTAGCAAACCGGATGTGCGTCTGGTTAACCTCCCTGCCTTTCCTTGTATCTTTATCTCTCTCTCTCTCTCTCTCTGCTCTTGTCGCTTCCACGGTGAAATATGACGCCTCTTCCCTGTGTCGTCTCTCTCGCTCATAATTTCTCTTTCACATACACATACTCTCTCACACAAAATCTGTCAGGGACCCTGCTTTCCTGGAAACAAAGGCGCGGTATAAATCACAACTACGCCACACGATGAACGGGAAGAGCTCGTAAAGAGGAAGCAGCCTCGGTTTCGCTCCAGAGGCGTCTTTGCTGTCGCCTCTTCCTGTCATTGCTTTTCCCCTCTGTCTCTCGCTGCACAGACGCCAGCGCCCGCTCCGTTGTTGTTTGTACGTACGCTTATTTACTCGCGATGTCTCGCGGTACCGCGCAGCCAGGGATTCTCCCGCAACCGAATGCGTCTACGGGGGCCCCCAGTGTCTCCTGCGCGCTCTAGCTGGGCCTATAGACAAATATAAGGCGCCAAGGAGAGGAGCTGCTGCTTCAGCCGACTATACTACTACTGCTGCTATACCACTATCCCTGCGCTTCCCTTTATTAGGAACCCTTTATATCGGAGTCGAATGAGACTGCCGCGGTAGCTGTCTGTCAGCGTACTCCCCTCGCTTGCTATGAAGGGCGCTTCGAATGCCTCCCCGTCGTGCACCGGATCGAGCTCTCGTTGCTTTCCCAGCTTTGTTAGTCCTTCCATTCTCGCCCCCCTCCAAGTCTCCCAAGTGTGATTGAACGTTAGCCGTCCACGAGTATTAGTATAGGAGGCCGCGTCCTTTTGTTCGCCACCGCTGTCGGTCATTGTAGTGTGTGTCTGCGTGTTTGCACCCTTGGTGGACAGCGGAGTGGACGAGGACGTGCCCCGCTCAGACGACAAAGGAGGCACGCGTGCAAACCGTCCCGATTCGTGACCGAAGGCCGTGGCCTATTATCTCGCCGGTCTTTATATACCGGCGGGCCGTGCAGTACATCGAAGCGTGAAGCCATTTCGGGTCTATTCGTGCGGCGCCTTCTACCTCGGTGGCCGTGAAAAGACACGTCGTTCGTTCGCCTTGCATTGTAGTACTCTCTCCCGGGACCCATTCTCTTTTGTGCGGCAATAATCGCCTCCTTGGGTGGCCGTGCCAGTCAGGGGCTGCGTTTGGTGTTCCTTGATTCAGACTGGGCCCCGTTGGGCTCATTTTGAAAAGCCATAAAGTCGTGCTCACAATTTTTATTGGATTGGCACCGGAGAAATGCTCTTGAGGAAACATATGAAGATTCCATAGACGCGCGCTCGAGTACGACTGCTACGATGTTTCGACTCGCCCAAAGACCAATTGAGCCGCTGGTCTTTACGTATATGCTTGATCTCTTCTCGGCAATTGAAATCAATAGCAGGAAGCATTTTATTCGTTTTAAGGACAATTAAGGCTCGCTATTCAACGCATTCGTCGTATCGCTGCTGACATGTTCTAGTTGATTTAAACCTTCCTTCCCAATGGTTAAGGCGGTATATTGTGGCGTACTTAATATCTGACCACATGGTATTTTTGGACACTTACATGAGCGTACGGTGGCCTACTTTTTAATTGTTATTTTTGTACTCCTCTTCCTGTTCTAAATTACCATCGCAATTGGAACACGGCCGCAGTGGAGAAGGTTAAAGGTTACCTTCCCTAGTGCGCGCCGCTTCATTTGTGTCGATTGCGATAGATGCAGGCGTGAAATTTCCATAAGCTCTGATCTGCAGCAGGAATCAAGTGCATCTTCGACAAATCGCACTATAGTGCGCACCGAGGCGAACCTGAGAGCGACTGCTGCGTTTTTTTTTTCGAAAAAAAAAAATGTAAAAAAGTCGTAAGGCGTACAACATTGCCACTCGCTCTTTATTTCTTTTTTTTCCTGGCTCATCGAGCGCCTCCTCGGGACAAACTAAACAAACGTGGTATTTGAGGGAACAGCCTACTAAAAAAATTCTGGCAGGTTCGCACTAGTAGTGCCGAGCGTGGAAAGAGTGCGTGGTTAAGTGGTCTTTCGTTTTCTTTTTTTCTCTTATATATTTCTGTCTCGCTCTTTGTATTCTCATTTATATTTCTTTCATATATATATATATATATATATATATATATATATATATATATATATATATATATATATATATATATATATATATACTAAAATTATCGTAATTACATCCATCCAGCCTTCATTTCAGCGCCATACATTTTCTCTTTTTTGCATTTTGTTTGATGACAGCATTTCAAAACATTTAGAACCTGCAATATAATTTGTGGTCATTTTATGTCAATTATTAATATATTGACCTCCTCCATTCTTCGATTGTATTGACGATATTCATATTTTCTTGTTATGCTTGCAAGTGTTTGCTTTTACTGTTTTCTTTCGTTATTTTTTGTGTGTGAAGAATCATCGTACTACCCAACTGCCACGCTCTCGAAAGCGAGTAGCAGTACTGTAAATAAATAAATAAATAAAATGAAATATCTCTCTCCTTACTTCTCTCTCTCTCTCTCGTTGTATCTCTTTACTTTTCTCCTTCTGTCTTGCTGTTTTTTATCACGTTTTCATCCCTGTTTTTCTTTTTTTATGATTTTTCGATTTCTCTACCTTTCTATGTCTTTATTTTTTTACTTCTTCTTATTTTCCATCTTCCTCTTTTTTTCTCTATCTTTCAGTTGCTCATTTCACTTTGACACTAGCGCGGACCTGCTCTACGTCGGTAGTGAAACTGGCGCATACCCAGTTAAATAGTTTCCTGGTGACATCGCGTGGACTACGGCGAGCTACGACAGCTTCGCTGTTTGTATAAGATAAGATAGTTTTTTTTCTCGGGTGCCCTCTTTAACGTCTTTCTATCGAGACAGTATACGCGCAATTGTCGCTATAGCGTAGCGAGAACGGTGTCAGTGCGTGTACTGTTCCACATATGGGCGCGTCTTGCAAGAACTGGTAGCGAGACGAGCGTTGCGTCAAACACCAACGGGCCTCGGGCGGTTGCAACGACAGGATTGATTTGTTGACCCCCGTCACGGCGAGTGAACGAATCGAACTCCTCGTCCTTCTCTGGTCGATGAACTTCCGACCATCTGTCGTGTTGTGCATGCGACGCCGCGCAAGAAAGCGTCTCGATCGGGGAGGCCTTGGCGGTGGCGCCCCGTCTTCGTATCCCGTTCTGTTTTCGTTTTCGGCTTCGAGTCCAGCCCGTCGTCCTTAAACAAGACGCATGACTCCGACCCGAATCCAAGCTACCCGGCACGCGCGCTTGCGCACCACGTACGCCACGGTGGAGAAGCCGTTGCGATGGTCGCCGTTTCAAACGCTCGATTTGATCCCGTGAGATGTGCGTAGTGTCCGTAGCGGGACATGGACTCTATCCGAGTGAACTGCTCAGGATAGCGCGAATGGAACTTCGTTAGATGTTGATACTAAATTTGAGACGTCGAGCAGGCTTTAAATTTATGTTTATTTGCTTCCTTCACAAAAAATAATAGTGGTAGCAAAATGCTACGAAGGCCTGAAAAGGAGCTTCCAGTCCTTTGGGTATGCAGCGATAGCGGTATAAGTAAATACGTGGAATATTAGGCATTGCGTATCGAATAAGTGCCTCATGAGTGGCATAGAAGTGGACACATAATAACAAAAGAACTGAGGAAAACCGTGTAACTTAAATAAGACCGAATTAATAGCGTGAAATACAAAAGAAATACACGCAATTTACAACAGCTCAACTTATTTATTAAGTATATGTAGGTGGAATTAACCGAATCTTGGATATAAAATAAGAAAACGTAAATGAATCGCAGTATTAAGTTATAATCGCAGTATTAATCGCAGTATTAAAACCATAACAATTTGTCACGACATAATGATGAATTATATACACATCATTTAAGGTGGATTACACACGTTCTGAATTTCGTGATACAAATTTGAATCCCATCTTTATTTTTTCCCTTTAAACGTGAGCTAAATTGAAAGCAAACGACACGGTCGGAATTTCCGTTAAACTGGCTTCTCCTTTTAAAGAGTAAGTGTGTGGAGAAACTATCTTTACAAGTATGATGTTTTGGTAATTAATGACTGCACGAGAAAGGTAGTTCGTTTCCGTGTGTTCTCTGCCATATCATTTGCTACGCACTCGCTGTGTTTCCCTCCGCGGCGCAGACATTGTCATAGTGATGTCGTATTTCATACTGTAATATACTAACAGAATAATATTTCAGGTTATGAGGTGAGACAGGTGAGACATTTTTCTTGTCATTGTTGTGCAGGATGTAATGTGAGAGAAGAACAGAATGAGAGGCTCGTACAGTGATTAAGTGCACAGCAACTTCGATATTCAATTTTGAAAATGTCGCTGTTATAATGAGATCACTTGTGAAGCTCACGACTACTCACACCCAAATTTTGTTATGGAATATATATATATATATATATATATATATATATATATATATATATATATATATATATATATATATATATATATATATATATATAAAACACCAGCGGCAAAATTGTAACTCCCTCCCCCTTAAAGGCGATTACGCGAGAGCCGAGCCAGTAATCGCCTTGAAGGGAGAGGGAGTTGCAATCTTGCCAGCGTTTTCACAACAGCACTGACATGTTGTTTTGATTGCCGCGAGGTGACGCGAGAAGAGAATGCGGTTGCTCTCGCCCCCGCTTGAACCACAGAACACCTACCAGCTTGAACGCGCTGCTAGTAGGTGTTCTATGGCGCTGCCAGCAGCCGGCGGAGCTTGCAGGCCACGCGTCGCCGTGTTCCCTTTCATAAAAATTGACACTGTACGACGTCACGCAGCATCCGCTCTAAACGCGCTGGTCATGTGAGAAATAGGAGGTGCGTACTGGCCGTGTAAAGGCCACAAAAAGGTCTGCGTGCGGCGCGAGCCCGGGTTGACAGCCCTCGTGTCAAGAGGCTTGGTCCTCGCGTAACCCGGAAAGTTCGACATGGCTTGCTCGCATGGATGGACGGATACACCAACGAGCACAGGTGCACGCCGCGCATCTTGCGTTCCTTGACGCCGAACGACGCAGCCATGCAGGGTCACGCGGTAATTTCTTCTCAGACACACCGACTCCGCGCCGCTAATAGTTGTGTACCGTCTGCGTGGCGCGTGATTTCGAAGTCGCAGTAGTGCGTACGCTGACGCGCTTTTGGCCTATTTGCGGCAAGCCGGCCGCGCCTGTGGCATGCGCCGGTCTTCTTCACGGCCTTGTCCGATTTTCTCGCCCGCTGTCAAGCGGACGTGCAAAGCGCGATCGGCGCTACGCCTATTACTCTTATCTCTCACATCAGGCCGTGTGAGCTCTCTGCGACGTGTTCGGCATTAAGCGCGCTCGTACTGTCACCTTGCGTTATATGTCCCCAGAAAACCTCGAGCTACCTGTCCCGATGAGCCGCCTCTTTCATGTCCGTGTTCGCGGGAATGGTTATAATAACGAACCACTTCAACTTCTTTCTTGTTGTGTATGATTGTTTACTGTGCAGGGCTCAATGTGAATGTACATGCGAGGAGTTAAATTACGATAAAGGTAAACTATTATCTGCTCTAAAGGATGTCCATTAGTACTAGTACTACTAGTACTTGCTACTACTATTCTTTTGCTACTACCACTATCATTGTGAGAATCTATCAGTCAAAAATGAATGTAATCTATCGTTTAGGTTGGTTACAGCGTTTAGTTTCATTAATTAGTGCATTGGGTGAGGAGTAACATGTTCTTCAGCTATATGCTTTAGCACTTTTGGCTCACCATAACACGTGCTTTTCCTTTATTTATTTATTTATTTATTTATTTATTTATTTCTTTCTCTCTTTCTTTGTTTCTTTCTGTCTGTCTGTCTGCCTGTCCTTCCTTCCTTAATTATTTCCTTCTTTCATGTATAGCCCCATCCACGTTTAAACGGCCACATAGCTTCTGCATACACTGACAACTAAAAAAAAAAACCATGCCATATTTATGAAGTCAATGATGATGAGTGGGAAAAGCAGTGGGGTCATTCAGTGTTACTGTAAGTCACCCGTGGCATTGCCCACTCACACATGTAAGTGAGTGATAAAGTGGTGCACAGTTGTATGCAATACTTATTAGTCATAAATTATATATTGTGTTGAGCTGTGAATCTCGTTTTGCCTTCATTATTATCACTGCTTTCTGGTATCAAATATAGCCTGAAGTTTACAAAGACAAGGTCTGGGCACATTCTTCTGGTGGCTGTTGGTTGTTTCCAGTCATACGAAATGCATTGTAGAGCATATGGAGACTTCATATACTGCACAAGCCAGTCATCGTTCGTGATCCTCATTTTCGACGTTATGGCATATAGTGGGTACCTTGCATGTGCTGTACTAGTGGTGGCTACAGTGGAACAGAGGAGAGGCCTCATTCATAATCCGCTTCGCATCTAAAAATGATGTCAATTTTCTTTGTGTGGGAGCACTGGCATGACAAAGCATTCGATGGCATAAAAAAAAGAAATGGTCTTTTTTTTTTTTCAGGTGTGGGTGTAAGCTTTGCTGAATTTCGATTCTTGGAGGAGCCTACAGATACTGTTGTCTCCAAGGATGGCCCTGCGCTGCTCAACTGTTCTGCAGCAGGTGATCCCAAGCCCACTATCTTCTGGAAGCGTGAGGGTGCGCTGCTACACCTCATTAACGACCCCAGAAGGTGCGTTTGGTAAAATGTCTCTATCTTCTCATGAAATCTATGTTACTTTTCTCTGGCATTAAAAAGACATGTTTAACATACAGGCAGGAATACATGGTTGATGCTAGTTCACAGATAATCTTAACACATTATAAAACCTTCTAAACTACTATAAAATACCTCAGACTGTGAATATAATTAAGCAAGATTGAAAACTTTCACTTTATTTAAATTATCTACTGTGATTTTTCCAAGTCACTATCCTCAGTTTCTTTTACCACTGCCAGACTTATGTATATAAAAAGTAAATAAGCATACTGTCTTAAAAGTAAATTGTGCAGTTATGTTGCAGTAAATTGCAAATGTAATTACAAATGTATTGCAGCCAGGAAGTTTGCTTGTAGTCTTTGTTTTAAAAAATGAAAATAACAAAATACTGCACCACTACAGGGAGACCATTTCACAAAAAAAAATGGAAAGAATAAAGGATGCATAGCACAAGTCATTGACACAACAACTAGACATACATCTGTTAGAACACATTATAAGTTCAATAAAATTTCACATGAGAGAAAAAGAAGAAAAATAGCAAAGAGTACGAGAGTTAGGGGAGTGCTGTTCTGTCATTACATTCGCTGCCTAAGCTCACATCTTTACAACATTCTTCAAAATTATAAAATCATGGAGCTCATTCTGTGATACTGTTACCTCTATCTTTTTTATGTTATTGTAAATCTTCACATTCTCCCGCAGAACTTATAGCCTTTGCATGCTTCTTCTTTCCTATTGCTGCAGGTCCATTCTCTCGAATGGCTCTCTGCACTTTAGAAGTGTTCACCACACAAGAGCTGAACGTCCTGATGAAGGAGTGTATCAGTGCGTGGCTACCATACCTAATGTTGGTACCATGCTCAGCAGGTCAGCAAAGCTACAAGTGGCTGGTAAGTACACTCATCCTTGAGCTTTCAACTTCAGCCTTCAGCATACTGTGTTCTTCCACACGTGGGGTTCCAGGAGTGTGGCAGAAAAGCCAGCAATGTTGGCTAGAAGGACACCGTCCCTACTTCAGCTATGCCTGTATTGCATGCAAACATGCATGGTAACGTGTGTTTGCACTCATTTTTTCTGTAAAACAGCATGCTGACAACAAGCTTTTTAGCCATCTCTGTGCATCTTCGACATGTGTGGAAGTAATAGCTTTCTTTGTTAAATGCTCTGTCAGGTGTTCATGGTTGATGGATGGCAGGTCAGCACATTAGAAGGTAACAAAAGTAAGGAGATGTGGAGAAGAACACCATGTGTACAGAAGCGCATTAGAGAGATAAAGGATTCCTTGGCCATGCATTTAGTCACATGCATTAAAGTAGAAGAGGGATGAGCAGAGGGAGCATTAGGCCACACTTGCTGCACTTGAGCAGCATGATGAGTGGACCAGGGTATCTGGATGAAGTAACCACTGAGTTTGACAATCATATTGAGTTTGTAACTTACTAGAAATTTTCTTCTGGTCTTTCTTTTCAATTTCACTTGCTAAATTACCTGTTGTGTGCTATAAAAATTTCACTTTTTGCTAAATATTTTTCATGATAACCTCTGTGCATGTGGAAGTAAATGACAGTTAGATGAAAGGCTATGTTGGTATTGTATTTGCTCTCTTTGCATGCTGTATACAGAGTGCATCAATCATCACAGTTTATCATTCGGAGAGCCACCGATGCCTTAAGAAACCCAGCAAATGTCTCAGCAGCGCATTTCTTCATGCTTTCAGTGGGCTGAGAGTGCGTCACAAATAGTCTGCATTGCCTTCAAGACACCTTCCACGTTCACTTACTACGAATGCACATCTGTTGCAGCTTTGCCACGATTTGATGAGCAGCCACGTGACCTCCGGCTGTTCCCGGGTCAGACAGCGTACTTCCCGTGTTCGGCATTTGCGCTGCCCCCAGCGGATGTTATTTGGCTAAAGGACCAGCAGCCACTGCAGCTGGACCCTGCACGGATGCTGGTGCTACCCAGTGGTGCCCTGGAGCTTGACGCTGTGCAGACAACCGATGAAGGGGCTTACCAGTGTAGTGCCCACAATGCTGACCGCAACCGAGTGTCATCAGCTGGAAACCTGTTTGTCAGCCTCTCCTATGGTACAGCGTGGCATCAACTTTAACCTTATTTATAAGTATTGTCTGCAAGACAGCTTTAGCCTGCGGCTGTAGCAGAGTATTAGTGTGGGCAACTTGGTGCCAATCATAACAAAAGACTTGTGGTTCAAATGAGATTCAAGGAAGATGAAACACACAGATAGGGGGTGACATTTCACATCTCATTCTGTCTTTTTTTTGTTGTTTCTCAGAAATTGCATTACAACTCTTTTGTTAATCAACAGAACAGCATGCTACACTAGTGGGAGCATCATTTGTTCATTAATCGGCAGACATGGGTAATGGTTTTATGTTTTACAAGAAGAGAGAGGTGGTTAATACTTTGATGCTACAGCTATGCTACTGCTGTGCTTGCATTAACTTTATTGGAATTAATATTAGTTTTGTCAATAGCCAAGCAAATGCTTGGTGAGACAAAGTGCGCTCAAACACTTTATGTCTGGTTAGTTGAAATCTCAGCATAGCTCCGCCTTAGCTGGAAGATGTCCTGATCTTGCACTTGTTTTGAAGAATGGAAGTGCATTATAGCCAGGTATGCTCATCAGCCAATGACCTTTAGCTGTTGACTTGGTTGCTTGAAAATTGAGAGATGCTCATCAGTCAGCTGCAAGATCTTTGACTGTGTAGCATAGATTCTGTTTAAACACGAATACTTACAGAAGTAATGCCTTGGTCAATCTTATTTCTACATCATTGTGTAGAAAATAACAGGTTACACTGACACTGATTTTTCACTAGCACTTTCCTTTTGCCCATTACTGCCCACAAGAGACAGACAGGCAATTCTTGTCAAAACATGTTGATCATGATCGAGCATGATTGAGCAGTTGACCTACAGAACTTGGCAAAATACTCGTTTATTGTCAGTGTTAACGTTCTGCTGTCCAGACTAGCTTGTTGCACGGGCAACAGTGATGGGATTCACAGTATAATTAGGTCCCCGCTTTCTGTATACCTTTACAAACCAAACATACAGCTTTTGTCCATAATACAGCATACATTTATGGAGGAAGGTTGACCCGAAGCTACTTGGCATCCTCCCGTGCATTTTGTATTTCTGAGTGAAAAGACTTCTTTGTTTCAAAGGCTTTCACAATTCTGTCAGGAGATTAATCAATGGCTTAACGAGAAGTGTGAACACATACTGGTTGAGAAGTACACTTGATAAAGTGGTTTCATGTTCAATCGCAACGTAACCCCCAATATGAGCTATCAGGTAGACTTCTGGACAAGTACATGCAAGGCAACTATTAAATAGTAGATTGTAAAGTGCAAGTGCTTAGCACTGTGCCATGAGCACTGGCTTGCTTATACTTCATACTAGTGCAAAATCTCTAATCAATGCATCATTCCTTATTTGTTCATGTACAGATGACGCAAACAAGATATCAGCGCCAACCTTTGTGGCAGCACCAAAAAGCACTGTGGCTGTAAAGGGGTCAAACGTGACCCTGGACTGTGCAGCTAATGGAAATCCTCGTCCAAATCTCACCTGGCTCAAAGATGGTGTCACCATCGACATGTCGTAAGGACTGCTCTATCCCTCTTCCAGCCCCCGATTTGTTATTCTTTTAGTCGAATTATTTAATCTGTGGTCCTAGAACTTCAGTGGTGTGAAGACCAAGGTCTCTAACTTTGAAATGGTGGTCAACTAGAATGATCTGAACTTATTTTTTATATTCTGTCATCATCTGTCACTTAGTGTTTGTCTAATAGTTGTTTTATACTGGTGTTATAGATGTTAAGGTGACCATTTTTTTTTATGGATTGGATATGGGGTATGTTTTTAACGCCGATTTTCTTCTTGCAGACTTCTAGACAGCAGGTTCAGGAAAGTTGGCGTGGGGAGCTTACAGATTGAAAGCATCCAGGAAGCTGATGAGGGCACGTACATGTGCCGAGCAGAGAACCACGAAGATTCGGTCGATGCAAGCGCCACGGTGGAAGTTCAAGGTACAGTGCTTTTTTTTCCATGCGGCAGTTGCAAACTATCGCAAGTGTTTGAAGAAATTGTCTGCTGCATTTTAATACCACTATATACATTACGCTTGATAGCTGTTGTTAAAAGCAGCCAAAGGAGACTGCATGATCTGCTTGGACATTACAAGTGTAAATAGAAGTTTTTAAGCTCATAGTTGCTTGTACCAACATAGAAAAGGCTCCTTCAGATTGGCCTTAAAAGCATTATAGCCTTTTAATTATGTTGTCCCTCCTAAAATAAAGTGCAAGCCACTGGGATAATTGCTGGGGTGTAAGCATGTGAAGCTTTGTGGGAATCCGGCTGACCACTAGCATTGTTATGTTGTTAACTTTTCATAATCTAGTGGCTCAAAGGACATCTATAAAATATGAAAACGAGGTATCATTCGCAACTGTGTTGGTGCAATCATTTCTGGCGAGTCCGTCGACCTATGGTCATTGTTTGGTATACATTTCTGAACACACACACACTCTTATCATCATCATACACCAGTACTTAGTTATTCAACAATGTATATTTGTAGCCTTGGCACGGCTCTGTTTAGCTCAAGGCTGTGGGTTTGATTCCTGGCCAGTGCAGCCACATTACAAAAGAAGCAGGATTCAATATTCTTAAAAAATATCAATGATGCCAACAGTAATAAAAATCACTCTCTTTATCTTTTCTCTCTCTTTTGACCTGCAGCACTGTAATATTGGTACTGTACAGAGTCAATGCAGCCTGTTCAAATGCTGCATAAAGATGGGCTCTGTCTATGATAGTGGTAAGACCTATCATATCAGACAGGCATGTACAGTGTCACCTGCGTGCCCAGCAGTTTAGCTGCTAACAATACTCTGTTTTGGAAACTTCTCGGTAGTGCTAGATCTGTCACTTCTTTGTTTGAATGATAACACATGCTTTTATCAGCAGTTTCGACTGTTTGACACTGAGCCTTTGGTGCTGGGATTTTTTGGGGATCTGTGCAAATGTTGAGTAAAAGCTGCATAAATCCCATTCTTTCAGTTCCTCCAAGGTTCACCAAGAAGCCAAAGAATAAGGTTGCCTACGAAAAAGAGGACGTTGAGTTTGAGTGTGAAGTGTATGGGAAACCGGACCCACTGGTACATTGGTATCACAATGGAGAGGCAATCATTCAGAGCGAGTACTTCCAAATCGTCAATGGCAACAGCCTCAGGATATTGGGTCTCGTTGACGCAGACAAAGGCATCTACCAGTGTATTGGCTCTAACCCTGCTGGCAACATACAGACGGCAGTACAACTCATCGTTTTGGACCCTGGTGAGTTATTGAGCACGTTTTCATGCATGTATAGTGCACACCAAATTTGTGCACCGAATGTATCATATGTCACCGAATGTTCAGTGTAAGTACAGTCGGTCAAATCTTTAGCTATCGTTCATGAGTGGCAGTTTTTTCTGTGTGTCTTTTCCATACGACCGAATTAAGTTTCAGTTGAATTAAGGACAAGTGTATGCCCACAAAGCACTTGTCAATGTAACTTAGTGCCACAGTATGACGCTGGCAGACAAAAAAGTGGCCGCTGCGCACAATAGCCAAAGTTTTGGCCGACTGTACCGGAGACCTTGCATATCTTGAAGTATTGAAGAAAGCATTTGAGCACCCTGTTTCTTTCTTTTGGAGAACAGAAAACAAACATACCATAATAATGCTTTTGTTGTAAATGCCACAGAATAACCTTAACAATATATTTTCTTTGGTAAGTTCTGACATCTGCAGTGTTTCAAAGCCATTGTGAAATACTGTGTACTGTGTACCTTAAAGGTCATATACACTTTGACCTGCTTTTGAAAATGAGATATTTTATTCTTTATGCGATATATTCCACTCTAACAGAAATGACTTGAAAGGTTGTTCGCATATTGCGGTGTTTGGTAAAGAGAGCAAAGTTTCAAATTTAGAGCTTCAATGCTGCCCTTTGTTCTCGAAGCATTTATTTTTTTGAAAAATACTAGAATTGCGTAGATTTTTCCAAGTTTACAGACATAAAACTCTTGTGTATGTTTCTGTGGAAAGCTGACATTGTTATTAAATGACAATGTACACATAGAAACAAAATTATTTCTGTATTTAATGTACTGACACAGAACATTCCAGTAATACAGTGGCATATTTAAAATAGCTGTTTAGTCAAGGTAAAGCTTGATCTTACTGTATGTTCTGCCAGCCTGATACTTAAAAAAGCTTCAGAAGTTATTTCTAAATGTAACTCATGAAAAATTAAAAAAAATTATTATACCACTTTGCTTTTATATATGAACTCACAGACTTTGTTTTGTTTTTTCCCACCTTTGCTATATCCTGTGCTGAATAATTTCTCTGCCAACTAAAACCTCTCACTTTCAATCACTTCGAATCTGTCTTCTTAATTACCCACTTACACCTACTTCGAAACCCAATATTCATTCTTTCTGCATTTGTCTTACATATTTCTGTCGCTCTCTACCTGTGACACTGTATTTATGATCAACCAATACTAAACACATAAAATATTCAAAATACTATTCTGTTATTACTTACATTGCACTTGCTGCTTCAACTCTTTGTTGCACATGCATGAAAAAAAAAAACAAATAACACATCAACTTTTCTGCTTGGATTTCTGCTGATGCTTGTTAATTCAGAATCTCCTCACCCTGCTACCCATGCCACTTTCACTACCCCCTTGCTGGAAACCTCAGGCCATCTGCAGAGAAGCAGAGACGTCCCGTCGGCGCCACGCGACGTGACAGCACGCCTCGTGTCGACACGCTTCGCAACGCTTTCATGGAGTGTCCCCGAGAGGGTGGAAGGGCATATCTTGGCATACTCAGTTTACTACAGGGAAGAAGGCTCCACTCGGTTAGTGTGAAAGTTTAATAACAGCTAGAGCCAAAAGTCACTGCTGTGTATTGTAAACTGTTACTTAAGCTATTTATTTGCTCCCACTATTAATAGCTCCAAGCATGCCGTACTGCTGATGAGTGCTGTTTGTCTTTCAAGGCCATTCCAATACAAAGCAGTTCAAATACAACATTGCTCTAGGAACATAGAGGTACAGCTTTGAACACAACCTGTGCAATCAACCCGGTGCACTAGCTATATCAACTAATTGCATTGTTAAAGTTGAGTTTATGAAATAGCTTATGATGTTTGAGTTTGGCATGGAACGGTAAAATTGAAGAACCCTTTTTCTTGAAATTTCTATCACCAGGGTGTTCCAGCTTCGATAAATAAGAGCAGGTGGCCCATGGCGAGATGACCGCTGGTCTTGGTGCTTTTAAGGGGTCCTAAATACTGATTTGATTTTCCTGTCAATAGAGAATACCATTAATGAAAGTAGTGGATTCTGAAGCGTTGCAAAAAACTGCGCATATGTCTAACATGCAATATCCTAATGACAGTAACTGCACTTAGTTTACAGGTCGTTGCTAAAACTTATGAGCATTTTTTTTTTACCCTGTCAGTCAACCTGTGTGGTCTGTCATTCCAGTCAAGCTCTGTGCACAGCCTGCACACCTCCAGTAACAGAAGTAAATTATCCAAAAATTATATATTGTAAGCTCGCTGGCAGTTTGAAGACATGTGTCTTGTTACTTATGTGAGCATTTTTTAGTATATCTATAAAAGAGCTGTACTTTGATTGTTCTATGTAATAAACAGTGGAATATTGAGAGCTGCATAATAAGATATTACATTCATTTTAATAGAATATGGTAGTACTTCCCAGTATTCAGGTTCTGTGCAGACTTACTTGTTCATGTCGTTCTGCAGAGAACGTGTCCTGAATACTACGAGACAGAGTCTGGAGGAGATAATCATTCAGGGGCTGCGACCATCCACAAAGTACTACTTCCGCGTGGTTGGCTACAATGAACACGGACCAGGTGAAAGCTCACCCGAGCTTGAGGTGGAAACAAACCCTGAAGGTAAGCTGCCGGCACACTAGATTCCGATAAAGGCTGATTGAGGGCTTTTGCTCTGAAAGAGTCAAACATTCACAACGTTTACGCTATATGCAGCGTTTTTTTGACCTAGCAGGACACCAATTCCCACTGAGTATTGAAAGCCTATGGTATTATTCGACTCATCGACTAATTGTGGGTTTCTGTAATTATCAAAAAGAAGCTTCAATCCCCATTCAATCAAATCATGTGATGTGCACTGCTTGAAGATAGTAACCACCACATGCAGTGCTGTAATAATGTAAAACACTCAAACATTGGTTAATGTACTTAGTGTGTGAGAGGCACATGCTTCAGCTTTGAGAAAGCTGTTCTTGTACCTGTTTCCCTGCTACATTTCAGTGAGCATCCCTGGGCCACCACGTAGCTTGAAAGCCATTCCAGTGTCTGCTACGGCTATACGCGTCTACTGGGAGGCACCGGAGAGCCGTAAGGAAGTCGTACAGCACTACCAGCTTTCCTATCAGGAGACTGGTACCACAGAAGACGAGGAGAAAAGAGTTACCACTACCGACACGTGGTACCACCTGAGGAACTTGAAGAAGTACACGGAATACAACATTTGGATCACGGCAGTCAACCAGAATGGCTCGGGCATCAGCTCTGAGGAGACACTCGCACGAACCTTTTCAGATGGTGAGTTTGGAGTGACTTGCATGAATCTGATTGTACTGAACCTGTACTTACTACTGCTACAGTGTGCCTTCTTTTTTTGCCAAGTCAACTTCAGCATGCCTACTGTTTTCTGTGTCAACTTGAATGATGCCTATCAATGAGCACACCAGTTCAAACTAAGATACAAAAAAATATAAAGAGAGAAACAGACAGAAAGCAATAGAAAAAGAAAGAGAAGGATAGAAATAATTGGACACAAGAAAGACAAAGAAGTTGAGAAATAAAAGAAGCAAAAAATAGGAATAACAAGAAATGGAGGATTATAGAAAATGAATTGGGGAGAGAAATAAATACAAGCAAACACACAGAATACCGAGAAAAAGAAAGAATTAGAGAAAGAAATAGAAGCAGACACATACAATAAAGAGCTATAAGAAACGGAGAAAAGAGAGACAAAAAATGATGGGAGAGGCCATCTAGCTGCATTATCCTTCAGGCTTGCCACCACTACTGAGAACCTACCATAATTTTTTTCATATCTGTGAAATGTAGTTGCAAAAGCATGTACAAAGAGCATGTGATGGGCTCACTTCTTTTTTTACGAATCTGCTCAATATGAAGGAAGAAAAGTCACTGGTAGGTTCTGCAGTTTTTTTGTTTTCTATCGCCTTAGTAAACGGGCAGTTGTAGTATTTGCATCTGTCTCCATTTTACATACTATTATATTCGAAAAAGTTTTTTATGAGAAATACAAAGTCTAGTTTCTCTCCTCTCTATGGCCAAGTATGATGAGCTTTCTGCTTCCTACTGAAAATATAACGTATTGTCATTTGCTGGACGACAGTGCTGACAAGTCAAACTTGTATATACAAAATGCGGGAAAAAGAAGTTTTTCGTAGGTAACAGTGAGTTTTCATAAAATGCATATCTGCTTAAAAATCATGTTAAGCCTTTGTTCAACACTTTCTTGCTTTTCAGCGCCTTCCGACATACCGCAAAATGTGACACTTGAGGCAGCCAGCTCCACGGTGAGTACTTTATTCTGTCTTGTTGAAGCACTTCAGTGTGACATGCAGTTTTAAGCTATTTTCAACGAAAAATGCGTTATGATCTTTATTAGAAGCAGCACTTCTTTAAAGCTCATTAACCATTGCACCATGCAGAGCAAATATGCTAGTCATGCTCTGAACCGTTTGTTATGGTCATTGTTATAACTCAAACCCTATAGCAAACTTCAATGACTGTTTCCGTTGCATCTATTATTAGGGCTCACTTTTCGTTTCAGTTCTTGTAGTTATCAGTGGGAACTGCAGTGACTAGTACAGAACTTGACTAGATTTATGCTGCATGTCTAACCTTCTATGGCAACAACATTAACTAGTAGCTATATTTAAATGAATCTGAATACTTGTGAACTATACCAATACAACAGACATTTCAAGGAAGTTTTATTGTATGCCACATTGGCATGCTGCATATAGCTTCTTAGTAATGAAAAGTTAGAAGACAGAACTTCTGTTCCCCCTTTCAAAAATCATCCCAGAATTTTCATTGACTTGAAAAATCTTTATATTTAGAAGAAAGAACATAATAGTTTGTTCAAAGTGCAATTTTGAGTGCATATAGTACTACGTAGTATTGTCATTCTGTCATTGTGTTGCAGAGTATTATAATAAGGTGGGAACCCCCACCAAAGGACTCCCAGAATGGCATCATAACTGGCTACAAGATCAGGTACAAGCTGAAAGGTAGCCGCAGGGGAGACACCATTACGACTGATGGGAACCGGAGGCTGTATGCACTGTCTGGTCAGTGCATATCTTCCTGATCGAGATCACTGGTTTTTCGTTGGGTGACCGACCGCAACCTCGTTTGTCTGCTTTTTTTTTCTCTTTCTCTCCCTCGCTTTTTTTTAACTAGTAATCATGTTACTATGAATAAAGCCTACTGTGCATAATAGCATCCAGCAAAAGACGCACCTTTATGTACCATAATCAACTCAACTGGCCTTTTTGTTCTTTCGCCTTTTGTTCTGTGGAAGTGGAATCTGGTCTGTAATTAGACTGCTCGTACAATCTGAATTGGAGCACACATTCCGGAATGTATGCTGGCACCGGTGATTGCGCCGGAGTGCGTCATGCATGTAGAGTGAATACTTGACAGGTTTGACTGGTCGCATATCAGATTTAGGCAAATGGCAGTCACGCTTCCCACTATTGTTGTGTTTGTAGTGTTATGTGTTGTCACTGGGTACAATTACATTGAATAAACAATAAGTTCACTTGATGCTTTGGGCTACTCTATTTGTCATTGCCTCAATGTTGTGATATTTTCTTAAAACCAGAGCGAAGCAGAGAATTTTCGCAAGTGAATACTATTGATATTTACCATAGACTGACATTCTCAGCATAAACAAGGTGATTAAAAAAAAAAAAACATGCACAAGCTGCTTGTTCCACATCTAATAATAATATAATAATAATAATAATTTTTATTTCCATCAGCGATGGAGGAGACTGCGGGTAAAAGTTGCTTGAAGGCACAAGCAACTTGACAGAGGCCCGCAGCCACCCCTACAGTGCAGGCAGCGATGGCAAAACATTCATATAGCAAAAATCACAAGAAACACATATTCGGAATACAGATATGTCTAAAAAAAAAAACACATCAGTAAGGAAGAATGAAAAAAAGCAATATTTTACACTATTTACTATGTTAGCATGAATTGATGAAATGCTCGCGCAGTGTTCGTGCAGAGGTTATTTTCAATTCAATGTGTAATTTATGAAATGAATTTAAAAGGGTTGGCAGCGTGTATGATAGCTTCTGCATAGAATAGCTTGTCCGCGCAGAGACCACCTTCCACTGTTCTATGTAACGAGTGCCGTATGAATGGGTGTTTTTGGCAAGATGAGATAACTCGTGGAAAAACTTTAGGTTTTCTTTTATCTCTCGTTTGAACGCTATACTTAACTTGTAATTGTATAGGGTAAACACGCGGATGACATTTCCCTTCAAGAATAAATCTGAAGTATGGGAATTGTAGGGTACATTGAAAAGCGCCCGTAGAAATTTTTTCTGCAGTACATGAAGTCTTTCAAGATTTGTATATGTCGTCGTACCCCATACCAAAAAACAATAATACAAGGAAGAAAAAAAGAGCGCATTGTAAACAAGAAGCTTTATTTTAAAAGGTAATATCAATCTGTGACGCGCCATCATACCAACCACACGAGATAGCTTGCCTAAAACTGATTCGATGTGTAAATCCCAAAGCATATTTTGTGTGAAGGTAACTCCCAGTATTTTCACACTACTCACTATATCTATTGCTTCATTTGTGTAAAGAAGGGTGATGTGTTCGCAGGTTATCTGCTTAGATTTTGGTCTGAAAATCACGGCTTTTGTCTTTTTAGTATTAATTTGCAAAACGTTTGCTGCTGACCATTCTTGGAGCGCCCTTAGAGCAGTGTTGGTGTTATTCTGAAGGCTACCAAGTTCAGGTGACGAAAAAAATAGGCTAGCGTCGTCAGCGTACATAACGTATTTCGCATCACTGTAGATATTTACTAGGTCATTGATGTAAACTATAAAAAGAAATGGGCCGAGAATACTACCTTGAGGAACGCCTCTGCTGATGTGTTTTAAGTCTGAACGGTAATGCTCAATCTGGACGTACTGATGGCGATGATCTAGATACGACTTCACGAGGTTTAAGCAGTGCCCGCGAATACCATAGGTTTCAAGTTTTTTAAGTAGTATGGAATGATGGATACAATCAAATGCTTTACTGAAATCAATGTAAAGGCCGAGCACAAGATTCTTGCTTTCAAATTGTGTTAAAATGAATTCTTTTTGTTGTAGCAAGGCTAACTCAGTAGAAAGGTGTTTTCTAAATCCAAATTGGACTGTAGATATAAGATTGTGCTTATCGAAAAAATTAGACATTTGCACGTGTATAAGTTTCTCCAGCCCTTTGGATAATACTGGTAATATCGAAATAGGTCTATAATTTTTGATATCGTTTATGTCACCTTTCTTAAAAAGCACAGAAACTCTTGCGATCTGCATCCTCCTGGGAAAGATAGCGCTCGCCAAAGACAGATTAAAGATGTAGGTAAGATATGGACAAATTAAATCAAGCACATACTTGATTGGACGAACCTGCATGCCCTCAACGTCACAACTTGAGCTATTTTTAAGCGAAAGAAAAACTGACAGTACTTCAGACTCTGTAAATGGGCGAAGGAAAAAGGAAGATGGATTGCTATCAGGCATAAATTTTGTAATATCAGCAGATGCACAAGAATTAGAATTGCTCACAAAATAATCATTAAATGTATTCGCCAAATCATCGCCCCATATTTCGTGGCCACCAAGAAATAGCTTTTCTACACGTGGAGACGATTTACGGCGATTTAAGACAGTATTAAGCTTTTTCCATAACATATCGGGTTTTTTTGAGCAGCTATCAAACTCAGCTTAAAAATAGCATTTCCTGTGTGACCTTAGTTCTTTGTCTGCTTCATGTTTTCTTTTCAGTACCACTTGGCCTTGCTCAGGCCAAGTGCTTGACAAAGTTTGGAACCACTTAATACTGGCATTTTTTTGTGTGTTTTACTTCTTTCTTCTTTTTAATCTTTGTTTCTCTCCTCTTTAGGACTGGAAAAAGGGGCCCAGTACAGCGTCAAAATTGCAGCCCTGTCTGTAAATGGGACAGGACCGGCCACGGATTGGATGACAGTGGAGACATACCAGAATGATCTCGATGGTAAGTCCGGCACGTGCAAGAGCTACGGCCGAATCATACCTTTAAGGTACGCTTCAATTAGGTTACCAGACTTGTCAGGTGCTGCTATGCAGTGTTAATCTAAAACAATATTTGGTGGTCAGATGCTTGTCACGATGAATGCACTGAACTTAATACGAGACTCACAAAACACCTTTCGTACATTTGGCAGGATTAGGTTTAATAAGTGGCTGTTGTGCATGCATAGTATGCTTGAACTTCGTTGAAGATAGGGAAATTATTACTGAATTTCCTGGAATTATCTTTATTTGAGAAACGTTTCGAAATATTATAGTGCGTGTGTCTATGCACTGCACATGTGCACATTGCCTCAAAAATGTAACACCACCACTTCAAATGGGAGAACTCTGTCTTGTGGTTCAGTTTGCTACGACTTTGTATTATTTGTTATGAGCATTGCATAGAGCTGACTCTTTGCTCGGTTCTTGTTTCAAAAAATGGTATCTTGGTATCTAAAGGGCTGATCAGTTTATGCATGAGCTTGGGCTCTAATTAGTCCAATGACCCATGTGGCCTTTACTTATTTGGGGTCTAAACCAGTGCATCCAATGACCAGCATAAAAGTAGCATGGACAAATTGTGTCTTCTCTCTCGTTACATTTATTTCTTATTACTTCGAATCACTTACCTGTTATAGATGGATGGATGCGAAACTTTATTGGTTTATCAGTAAGGAACATTTTAATCTCAGTTTGCCATTACGTATAATTAAGCTTGTGGTGCTGGTGAACAGTCTTTTCAGATTAAACTGCACAACTGGTAGCTCAGGAAAGTGCACATAAAAGCACTGCTAAGAAAGGCAGCTGCACTGCCCTGAAGAAAGGTACACTTTTCAAAGTGTTGGATTCAAGTGAAGCACTGTGTCCAATGACTCCTCGTTGCTACTACTTCCAGGTTACCTGACATAAAGAATAGCAAACTCCACTTTATATAGCTAGGAAAATAAACTTTCGAGTGAATAGTTCCATCTGCTGCAGTCCTCGGAAGCTTTGAAAGTATAGGAAAGCAGAAATTTTCACTCAGCCATCGTGCTACCTATAAATCTCTGTGCTAATTATGAAGTGATTCATCAGTAAATTTAGTCACTTGCAGACATAAATGTGCTCAGCATATTGAGAAGGCATGTTTATACACGTGCTAACCCAATCTGCCGATGCCTTACATCTTGTTGATGCAGAGTCCCGAGTACCCGATCAGCCAAGTGGACTGCGAGCGAAGCCAACGTCGACAAGCATCTTTGTTAGTTGGGCACCTCCTCGAAATCAGGACATCATGATCCGTGGCTACACCATCGGCTGGGGCATAGGCCTTCCCGATGTCTACACCAAGGTGCTCAATGGGAAGCAACGCTACTACACCATTGAAAACTTGCGTGAGTTCTTGTTTATGTTACCTTTTTAAATGTTTTTTTCAACCTGCAACAGTCACATTGTCAAGCTCGAGCAGGCACGATGTGGTTGCTCAAGGAAGGATTGCACTGTGAAAGTTGGGTTTGGTGAAATGAATTAAGATTAGTTTATGTGCGTAATGACTAATTGTCAATTCTGTCTTGTGGAAGTATCGGCTTTATCACACGCTATTAGATGTCTCTATGCTTACCTTGTGTCCTGAAAAACGAAAAGGAATTCATTTTTTTTTAATCTTGATCTTTTTTGTCTTTTTATTTTTAGTAATTGAGACAGGGGGGGTGCCAAAACTACTTGTAAATACATTAGTATCAAATTAACTGAAGGTTTATTTGGTCCAAGTGTTTGCCTCAATGGGAAGCAACAATTTTCATTAAAGAAAGCATTTATTGAATGTTGAAACGAACATTTGCTTTCATGTCTTTTCTTTATAGTTTGCTTGTTCTCTAGTTTATTGGTGCGTATGAGTCCATAATTATCAATTCAGGTCCAGCAAATGATGCTGATGCGCTGTACAACCTGAGAATATTAATTAATGCGTCCAACATTATATTTTTTTTATGTTTCCAGAACCTTCCAATGAATATGTGATCAGCGTAAGAGCTTTCAATCAAATTGGTGATGGCCAGCCGATATATGAAACTGTCAAGACACTCATTGAATCAAGTAAGTAATGAGTATAAGCATAGCCATTTTAACAATATCTTTTTTTTTTCTTCGTGTATCTTACTACTTTTGTTTATTTTGTACGTTACTTTAAATTGCTGGGTGCTTTGCTTTACTCATGCATCAGTTGATGTCAGCTTAGCTTAAGCACTAAATTACCTACCGCTCTCATTAATATCATACTCTGCACGTTGACCAAGTGGCTTGGTAAGCCTGATACTGTGTTCTGAGCACTCCAAAGCTTTCAGTGGCAGGAATAACAGTCAAGTACAAACACTTTGTTAAAGGGACACTATAATATCAAATAACAATTTATGTCAGAGTGAATTAAAGCTCAATGTATGACAACATCTAAAACGACAATATTATCAACAACAGTGCCCTACGTATCGAGGAATTTAAGTAAATGCACAAGAACACAATCGTGGCAGTAGGACATTTTCAAAATGATCCTGACGACATCAGAAGGACCGCCTACAATTAATCACTAGTAATCGATCAAGCTGCACTAAATAAAGAACCTTTCTTGTATCAAGAGATGCAATAAAATGCTGCTTTTTCGTTTCTGTTTGATTCATAGAAAAAAGAACTGCCGGACGTTACTACGGGGAATGGCGCGAGTGGTTCGAAAATTCAATTTTAGCATGGTGACACGCACAGGTGGTGCCATCTAGCGGGGTGCAGTTGAAACAAAAGGGTCTGCAATCTCAAAGCCAATGGCCAGAAATCGATCAATGGTCGTTGTTGCTGCTGTGGCTCCCGCTGCTTTTGCTCTGCTGCTACTAGCACAATAAAGCCGAACAACGTTGTGTACGCCAACAGTCACGCGTGTTGGTCCGGTCAGTCCACTTCTTGAGGCAGGTAATTTGAAGTGCGCTAACCTGATGCAGAGCACAAAAATGTGATTTCATTTCAAAATAGGTCCTTTCTTGGCACAAAAGTAACACTACGAAGTTTCTGGACTGCCATTTCGACAACCAACGTTGACATAATATTTGAATTTAGTGTCCCTCTAAGTGTTAGCCATACTTAAATCCAGTGAAAGGCTCATCACACAAGTTTTAGCTGAAGCTACACAGCCGGCACCAAAACTAAAGCCAGTATTCAAACTTAGAGCCAAAAGAAATGCATAGTCATATAGGGACAATTCTAGCACATAGTATTCCATTTAGACTGGTTCTAAAAGTCGGTTTTACGGGCTGAGCTTGCATGCCACTCACACAAAATGCACATTTCCTAGAATCCTTTGGTGAGATGTTACCTCCTTGGCTACACCTTTATATAACATTTTTTATTTATGGCTTTAGCACACAGGCTGTGTGTGCAGTTTCAACCTCACTCGGAATGAAAATGTTACCAGCTTTATTGCCAGTGAGATGGGCACACGGTGACAAGGAAAAAAGTACACCACTTATAAAGTTTCTCACTAAGTTGTCATGCTGTATGCATTATTTGTAGAGTTTTGATGTATTGGCCAATAGGTGTATCAAACAATGGTCTTATCAATCACCCTGTCTTGTTATTGCTCTGGTGTAAGGCATGGGTTTTCTTACTTGCTTCTTGTTAACCCCATGACACCATCTTTCTGTGCTCCCTTGCAGCTCCAGAGCCTCTGGTTCCAATGTTACCACCCGTAGGCCTCAAGGCTATTGTGCTGTCACCCAACACAGTCGTTTTGTTCTGGAGCGACAGCACACTGGCCAGCAGCCAGGTGATCACGGACAACCGTTTTTACACGGTGCGCTACAAGGGCCACGGACAGCCCAAGTACCGCTACTTCAACTCCACGAACCTAAACTGCATGATCGACGACTTACGACCAAATACACTCTACGAATTCGCTGTGAAGGTTGTCAAGGGTCGCCGGGAAAGTGCCTATAGTATGGACGTTCTCAATACTACACAGGAAGCAGGTAAGTCTGATGTTCCTCATAAATTTACTGGTGCAGTTCTTGATCAGGACGAAACTTTATTCTACACAAGTATAATTATACATATGTCAGCACCCTTTTGCATTTAGGTATACAGAGCGCACTTTGTGTTTCTATTTTCAGCACCTACGAGCCCACCGCGAGACCTTACCGTCGTTCCGAGCGAGGACTCTCCAACGACTGTGAACCTTCATTGGCAGCCTCCTAAGCAGCAGAATGGCGTGATTACAGGTATGAGCGTGTCGTCCAGCAAATGCTTCAACGTTGCATTGCTTGAATCATTGGCAGTGTGTGCTCTTTGTTATGACAGAAAAACACAGCTGTTGTAATCAGCCTTCACAATTAGTATTGTTTCTCTTTGAAGGCAAAAAAATGGTGAAATGTTGTCATCGCTACTGGTATCAACCTAGCAATATGTATGATGCAGTGAGTACTAAGGGTCACCGCCATTAACATGAGAATGCTTTGATTTCTGTGTTATCAAACGGCACTAAAACGTGTAGCTGGGACAATTCATTCATCATGTAACATGTCACACTAGAGGTCTGGTCAATAGCACACATACAGTAAGGCCACAGCAGCTTTGCATTTGATCAAAACAGTTACAGTTCTATACCGAACTATCCAGCACTTAAAACGAGAAACCGTAACACTTTGCAGCCAAAATTTTAAAAAAAGCCACTTGCTAACGATCCTCAGCTTGCAATTTTTTTTTTTTTCATTTTACTCAGATTGTCAATAAATGTGGCTGTGTATTGAGAGAGGCTATGTGCAGAAATGTTTGTGTATAAATATTAACATGCATGTAAAAGAACTCAAACTCATTTGAATCGATACAGAGTTCCTTGCTATGGCAACACCATTATATATAGTTTCAGGATGTTAAACCTGTGTTTCATTTTTACTTTACACATTTGCACTAGATGTTTTGTATTCTGCTTGTCTATCGGGCAGGTTATGTGATCCTGTACACAGCCGACAACTCTCAAAAAGACCGAGACTGGGTCGTGGAAGCTGTGGTCGGGGACCGCATGAACGCGGTGATCAAAGGCCTCACTGCAGACACTACCTACCATTTCAAGATCCAGGCCCGAAACAGCAAGGGCTACGGCCCACTCTCGACAGACGTGGTCTACCATACAGGCAAGAGTATGTTGTGCTACCCTCCCTGGTTGCTGCTGTTATTTTCAGCTGTCATGTAATGCCTGTAGCAAAGCACTTTACGTTTCTTGCATGGCTGAAAATGCTCTACACTTGGTTGTTGACTGTGTCCCTTTATTTTAACCACGTTGTTGCAAATACACATGACAAAAGTTGCCATCATTATTGATGGCCAAGAACTTTACTGTTAAGTTCACAAGCATCAAAACATGTCCCTAGAACAAGGCACTGAAGGTATTCTGTGCAAAAGTTGTTCATCAGAGTCTTAGTACCTTGTTGTCACAGGACGCACTGCTTGTGACTGTTTATGACTGCACTAATACCTATACACACTTTAAAGTACTCAGAAAAAGACTTATGCCGTATACAGTATAGCACACGGTATTGCTGAGGGAAACAAAGTTTACCATTTTTCGTCTGAGACATGTTTATGTTACAGATGATTTTAAAATGAAGTTTCAGTGAAGTGCACTGCATTTGAGATTCATAATGTGTTTCTGCTTCATTCTTCGTTATTTGAAATAAAGCATGCTTTTTCTATATCATTGCTTTGCACATGGTTTTCTTGAGTTTCTTGCATGCTAAGAGTGCGCATGTGTGTCACCATCTGTATATGTCTGTGTATCTGTGTATGCTGCTCTTTTGTTGCTGTTCCTTTTCTTTTTTAATTTTATGGATTGTTTGTTCTGTTGGCGATGTTTAGGTTTAGAGCTTGCTTCTGGACCAACCAGCAACGGTAAGTAAATGTCAAAGCATGGCATGAAGAATTTGGCTGTGACAGGGTTCTTAGCCTTTTTTAATTTTTTTTTTCTCCAAAAAGGATTTCACTCGCATCACCCACATGCTGCCACGCTGAGCATGTCAAGCTGTGGGGTTGTGGCATGTGCATGTGCAACACGTACTGTATATCAAACAGCCACTTGGCTTTACGTGAACGGAAATTCTAGTGACTTCCATCTTTTGACAACTTCTGTGAACATTAGTATCTATGTCACTTAGGGTAATATATAGAGTTAGAGCTGAGCTAGAAGCCCGAATAAAATGTCTGCCAGTATTGGTGAAGTGAAGAAAGCAATGAAAGCACCTGACAGTTCACTGACGTAAATTTAGCAGGGTTGTTTTCTTTTTTAATCAACATGATAAACTCATCACACATTCTTTCAAGTATGCGGTTGTACAATACACTGTACTGTTTGTGAGAACTAAAGCCTCTTTGTTTGAAGCAGTTGCAAAACCACTGTTTAGACATAGAAGGTCAAAGTAATAAATTAAATTATCAAACAGTTCAATGCAGGAGAGAATTGGCATGAAGTCGCAGAAAAATTTGCAGAGCTGTACACTATAGCTGTTACAACATCGCTGAACAAATATAGTTTGCATGCTGTCCACATTACTAGTTATTGAATGCTGGAATTGGCTAAAACATAGCATTATTTTCTGTGGCTACTGTTAGTGGACCTTCATCTACAAATAGCCTTGTTAGTTTGCAGAGGATTTTTGCTAGAAGGAGGCCACATGCATTCACTAGGTAGCTGGTTAGTAGCAAAGCTTTGCAGGCGTTGCTTGTAGTTATTTTAATGGCACACGTGTTATAGATATACTATTTGGTTTTGTGCATCGTTAATGTGTTTAAGATAGTGTAAATAACTTTAATGTTTAACTTTACGCTTTAATGTTGGCCTTCTGTCTCCACGTAGGTGGGATATCGAACAACGTTCTGTACATTGCAATAGCATCAGGCTTCACTGTCATCTTACTTATCCTGATTGTAATCTGCTACATGATGTGCCGACGGCGCCAGGGCTACATTGGTCCAGTGAATAGTAAGACGTAAGTACCCTGTGCTTTGTGTGAAACTCTGTACATTTGTGCCTTGTGATAATTGGTGAAGCAGTGCTATTTCAGATAGCTCTTTGTATATGAGAACCAAGAAATTACTTATTAAGAACACAATGGAAATGTCTTTTAATGAAGTAGCACTTGCTGGCCAGATAGCAACTAAAAATGAAAGCATGGCCAGCTAGCAATGATACTGTTATTAGTAATGCCTATAAGCAAACAGTGGCACACTGAACTTAACCATGTTTTATGGATCAAATAGATACCCATGTATTTTTTGCCTTTGTTGTTAACGGTGTTTATTTATTAGATGATATTTCATATTAACAAACTGCAGTCTGCCCTCCTGAGTCGTGTTGTGCAGGTGACAAGCTCAGCTGTTCATTTTTATGTCTTTTTTCATTCATAAACTAGAGCAATCAAGCCCTTGTCAGAGAACCTAACATATCAAATTAATAAAGGTTCACCATAATGCTAAGCACCACATGGTAGTTCATTGAAGTGTGATCGATATGGTTAACCAGCTACATGCATATGTAAATGACACTCAGGGTGTTTCAAGAAATGTGACCAATATTCTTAAAAAGATCAGGAAAAGCCGCTATTTGCTCACTGTCTCCACAGTTGCTTTTTCTGCAGCAGAAGGCATATTAATAAGAGAGTTCAAGACATTATTAGTAACAGTAATTGGGGAAATACATTAATCAGCTTTTTAATTAGTGGGGTTAGGCAATTAAGTCAATTTGGAGAAGTGAAGTCTTTCATGCAAAGAAAACATTGCCGCTTCAGTCAGTGTGTGCACTTCTCACAGTGCTTCGTTTTCGTTTCGATTGTGCAGGTATGCGAGTGCAAAGGGTGTAGCCGCCAAGGGGGGCAAGGGAGCGACCAAGGACCTGAAGCCACCCGACCTGTGGATTCACCATGATCAGATGGAACTCAAGGCCATGGACAAGAGCAGCAACCCAGAGGCAGCCATGACAGCCACTCCCATATCGCGAAACTCCCAGGAGATCTCCGAGGAGCACATTGGCACGCTCGACAAGAAGAAGAACTCGGGCGGTGGCTACATGGGTACGTCTCCCGCCTTCTCCTTATTGCTTGGTCGAGCAAGCCCTGTGAAATGTCATCTGAGGAATGCTAAGAATTTTTTATTGTTCGCGTTAGGCTTCTGTGACTGGCGCTGCTATTTCAAGGAATCTGACCGGAAACAATGACAGTACCAGTATTTTTTAATGCCTTTCTAATGCCTTAGATTTCTTCAACGAGAGTTGATTGGCTCATGCTTGCACAGCCCCACAGATCGCATGCTGCCATGCAGCAGAAGCATGTCTTTAATCAATACAAAACCATTGCAGGAACATTAACAGTGCAATCAATTGAAGCTGAGCTTGTCCTTGGCAATCTTTACGAGAAACGCATGTGAACGTATCGTGCTGTGGTTCTGAAAGACTCAACAATCCTAAACAACATTTGTTTGGCAACTCCGTATTGTGGAGGGGGTACAGAAAAAAAAATTAATGAGAATAGGGAACATCAAGTTGAAAAAAAAAAGAGGGATGGGGAAAAATAACCAGATGCGAGATTGCCCTGCGAATAGGTGGCCAATAAACACGTAGTACGTATTTAGGTTTTCTTAGTTTCTCACGTGCACCCAGTGCAAAAGCAGTGGGCAGTTAGTTAAGTGAGCCAAGAATATGTGACGAAGTTGAAGTGTGCTTGCAGCATAACTGACATTTGTGCCTTAGTCTAGCCTGTACACACTTAGTCATGGCAATAATTACAAGACATCAAAAGCCACATGCCACTGTTAGTGTTTCTTTTTTCATCGTGACGATACATGCGCTGTTCAATTTTTTGGCGCCTGTGTTTCAAAACCAATAAAGCATATATAGTTTTTATGGGATATGTAGATGATGTAGATGATGTCTACAACTGAAACTGTTGTGACTACCATTACCAAATTTTTTAAGTGCCGCTTTATGAGATAGCATGGGGCCAAAAATGTGCATTGTGCTACGATCGGGAACATGACGATTTAGTGACAGCCTAACAGAACACTGGGATATCCTATACCTGAGGTATTGTTGTTTGCACTAGGGTTGTGCGAATAGTGAATTTCAGAAACGAATAAAATTAAGATATGAATCAAATGCTAATAGAATAGTTTTTCAAAATAATGGGGCAACAGTTTTCAAAGTGGCCATAGACTGGTAAGGTGACAGTTTTAAAAACATCCCAACAGCTCCACATCATTTCATTTGAAACAAATACATTCACAAGCTTTAAGAAAGGGAACTTATGATTATACCTTGAACCGAAAAAAAAAGACTATATTAATTAAACTGAGCAACTAGAGCTTATGCTATATATTATAACTGCAGGTTGAAATATACTAGTAAAAACAGTATTCAAGGTGGTGCTTTGTTAGCAGCTCTTAATCTAATAAAACTTCTACTTAAATAATAAGCAATTTTCATGTGTTAACATCATTAATGTTATACCAAAGATGGTTGATTGCTGACACAGCTGCTTCAACGACAGCGAAGTTTCTTAGCCAAACCTCTCCTCCTGTTGTCAATGTGGCATTGGCAGTGCCATAAGTACATATGGTCTACATGCCTCTGGGTAATTTAATGACAAAAACAAGAATGGTTAATCATCACTGGTTCGCACGTTTTATTCCTTCGAGAAAATTTCATTGTTGCTGATTTTTGGAAAACTATTAGGAAATATTCGGTATTTCGAATATGTACTTTTCATTTCGAGTACCCAATCGAATAGAATACTATTAAATTCAATATGCAAGTTTTCAAACACGGTATTCTCACACCCCTACTTTGTGCTGCTAGTTACCACTTTACCAGCACCGGGCCTTTGAAAATTTGCATGCAAAAACTGTTCTGCATCGTCTCTTACTAACCTGCCTGGCATGTTCCTTATGTGCATCTGCACATGACAATGTGCGAACTTATGCTTTCTACACCTGTATTCACTAAATAATATTTGCTGCTTTTGAAAGCCAAAGCATGACAGTGCCTTTCTTTGAAAAGACAGTGCTGCTAGATAAAAATTGCAGCAAGAAACGCAGTGTGTAACATCACGAATACATATTTGCTTATCTGCTATAAACATAAGTGATCAACAACTTCCACATTACTTACTGACATCCAAGATCACTCTAACAAGCCCTGCAGTGTAGCAGTAGGTGAAAATTTTTGCAGATTCTCTATTTAACACGGTAACACTAGGCTCGTGAATCAGAGGCTAGCTCACATTTTTCTAAACGCATGTTTTAGGAAATAGGCCTCACTTCTGAAAACTTGTACAGTAATTATAAAGTATCCTGAATTATAGCTGCACTTGCTGCACCAGTTCATGACAATGCCATGCTCAAGTTCACATGATGCTGCAGGAGTTTAGTTCACACATGTTGTGTGTCCATACCATGTGTTTAAAAGCCAGTGCAGTGCCAAAAAAAAAACTAGTTCTTGCATAATATAAATGGGATTTGTGTAGTTCAAGTAGCATGTACTTCCAGAACACGGCTGCTGTACCACTTCAGCTGGCACCGAAAATACTGCCAAATAATGAAGACTATTTGCATGCTTTTTCTTAAAAATTGGTTGCATATCATCATGTTTTGCAAAGGTATGGGCCCTGCATAAAATACATGTGTTTGTCTCGCACATCTTTGTGTTCTTTTACTGAGTTCATCTTTTAAGATCAGCTTTCATTGAAAATGGGATAATAATGTAGAACTTACATTTATAATGCTCTGTACTGTAGCTTCATCTGATGACAAAGGATTTTCACAGTAATGTCTCTCGCAGACGTGATGTGTGTTCTCTGCTGCCTTATATGAACATGCCACAACTTTCTCGCTCTTATTGCGAGAGCAGGTACTGCAGTTCCGGCTTCAGAATTATGCTCTAGACAACTCCTAGCACTCTTTAAGACTCAAGCTCAAACTTTTATGTGTGCATGATGAACTGTCTTGAGTGTGTGTATTTTTTGTTTAGACACTATTTCTCACTGCACCCACCATGTTTTCTTTTTCTCTCTTTTCATTATGTTCAGTTTGTTCATTGTTTTCTTCACCTGCTACTCTCACGTGATGAACGTTGATGCATGGTCGTTGTCCGTGCCCCCTTTTGGTTTTCTTCCTTTATTGTTTTCCCACTCCTGCACAGACCAGTTAAGCAGCGACGACAGTGGCAAAACCGATAAGCCTCTCTTACCGAAATCTTCACGCACTAAGCCCATGATGTTGCCACTTGACACTCGGAAGTCGCTGCCCGATTCTCGTAAAGCATGTGAGTATCAGCCTGGACCCACCTGTGTTTTGTGTGCACCCCCCACACGAACCGCAACTCCTGCATAAGTTCACCCTGTATTGATTTTTTTCCGTGTCTTAAAGTAAAAAAAATTAATTTCCACATCAGATATTTCTAACAAGTGAAAGAGCAGTGTTAAATCAGCTAACATCTTAGACATTGTTAGCTGTGATTAATACCAATGCTTTTGCATTCTTGGAAAGACAAGATATGCTGCTTGGAAAGTACTCAAGTGATGAAAGTGAGATTTTACTGCCAAACATTGCCATACGAATACTGTACATAATTCTTTTTCTCTAGGGGACATTTTGCTCAAGTTAGACCAAAAAATAAATTGAGTAATACACTTGCATGATTGCCTACCATGTAGTATTTTTATTGTTGGCTTTGGTATTTTGACTTACCGAAAATGTTTCCCATCTTTAGGCACAGGCCATGTGTAGTGTGCCTGACATGAAAATTTGGTCACAGGGGCTTTAGATTAAGAATTTCAAAAAAGCCTGTTTTGTTGTTCACATGAGACCATTAATTTTATATGCTGCAGATTATTAATCTAACTTTGTACACTGTTTCCAGAAAATTAGTGCCCTCTTTAACGGTCTTGCGATTTCAGAAATTGTGCACCAGTTTAGATAAAAACCAATCTTACCAAAGAAACAAAGAATGAAGTTTCCTTCAGGTATGGTAGGCAACAGCAAAAATCTCTACATTTAGAATCTAGCAGACTCCCGAACCTTCATGATAGCTTTTATACATGAATACAATTAGCTGGCCTCTCAGATAAAATATGGAATTAAGCACTGTACAGCATACTTTTATGCTACTGAACAAAGTACCAACTTCGTGACTCTAAGCAGTATTGTTAAAGTAATGCTGGAAGCACAAGCCCATAATGTACCAATGATACTTATAATGAAGTTTTTGCTTTTAAATACTATAGCTTTCCTTTGAGAGCTGTCTAGCATTGTCATATGAACTGTCGTGAAGTAGTGTGAGTGCCCTCAAGAACACTACAGAATTTGCAGCATTAATACACAAAGGTTCAGATTCACCTAAAATAAAAAAAACAGACCGGAATTCGCAGCGGTGCTGGAGGGTAGAAATATTTTGCAGATATTTGTCAACAGCCTTCAGTTGGCAATGCCAACAGGGGGCAGTAGTGATGAGATTAAGGGCACATATTATAAATGTTTGTGATGGCATGGAAAAACCTGGCCTGTATGAAGGTATGCCGAAATGTCTTTTTGTTAATGTATGAACTATAGTCAAGTATGATTAAGACAGTGGCAATAAGACAGTTTAATTGCCCTTACTCACTGTGGAAAATAAAAAGTAAAGTTTTGATGTCTGAAACAAAAGAATTTTGTAAATATTGTGTGCATGTCTTGTAAATTACTAGAGGTCTTAAATGGGCACTGACTTTCTTGGTACACTGATTATGCTTGTCCACTTGAAATTTGGTAATCTGTTTACACTGCAAAACAATTTCTTGTTTCTTTGCCTCTTTGTATGCTTTGGCTTGTTCTGAAACGTATGCTTTTGTTGTGGACCCCATTGCAGCCATGGGACCAGCTGCTGTTTCCAATGGAAGCATGAATGCTGGCTTAGAAGGCAGCTCCATTAACATGGGCCGTCCCATCTACCCAAGGACCCAGTACAACATACCTAGGGCACATGTCACGATCGATGCGATGCATCCAGGTATGTATGAGTATTATAGGCTTGTGCAAATTGCGATTTCGTTGAATAATTTTGAATTGTATTGGAATATTATCAAACTGGAAACAAAATTAGCATATTTGCCATGGCCCAATTAACCTACACAAAACTTTTTTTTTTATTGAAACAAGTCACGTGGAAATGTCATTTTTTTTTTTTTTTTTGCTTCGAAGGAAGTGTAGGCAACTTCGAATAGTAGCATGATTTCACTTCCGGTAGAATGCAAGTAACCTGCAATATATGTCAAGCTCTAAAATTTACTATACTTAGAGCATGTAGGTTGGTATAACAATCTTTTAAACTTAAAAAAATTATGAATGAATCAATGTGAGGGCAATATGTATGTTCATTTGACGTTGTAGTGGGGCATTTTTTATGGTATAGCATTTCTCCACTGCATTAAAGCTATTTTTCAAGCAATTTACATGCGGATTAATGCACACACATTTGCTCATTTTGAATACTTTGAAATTTTTAATCATCTAAATTCAAATTGGAGCAAATTCGAATACTGTACTATTTATTCAAATATTCAAGGTGCTCAAATATGTGCACAAGCCTAGCGAGTGTCTGCTTGGCACCTACTGATGCGTGATTGCACTTCCATAATTATGAACTATAGTCTTGCTGTGCATCTGTACTGTGTTAATGCATTCTTCACATTCCCTTATCCCCAATGCAGCATAGCAATTCGGATGCTCATCTGGTGTTTCTTGCTACCTCTACTTGCTCTTCTTGCTTTCTATCTCTCTGGGTGCTAATACGAGTTGTAGTTTCACGCAAAGTTCAAAGCACTGACAGCTAGTTACATTCAGTATTGATATCGTCTTCTGCGTAGCATTAATTTCTCTAAATGTATTGAAATTTCGCAGAGAGTCTGTTCGTTACTGCATGTATGAAGCCAGCTTTTGCATGTACTATTTATGGACAAAAACTGCTTTTGTCATTTCAATAGTGGATTTTAGAAATCGGTAGACATGGTGTTCTGTAGCAGTTTACACGAGCCTAGAATGGGCAGTGCTGCTAAGAGGCCAGTTCGTTAATTTGAAGCAATGTTTTATAACCATGTCACAATAAACTAATGATTAGCTTATTCAATCAATATCAATGTTCAATCGTCTTTGTGTACCCAGAACACCACATCCAGCTTCCATTACTGCACACTCATTTTGTGTTGTCTTGTAAGACTCGCTAGTAACGGCCTCGAACTTTGTCTCTCCTATGTCTAAAACTCCCTGGTGTTTGTACTCTGCATATCAGCTTTTGTTTACTTTAGTTCCTTGGAAGCTGCGTTCCTCCTTGTATAAAATGTTTCACACAAGCTTTTGCTTATAACACTGCATTGTGTATTGTTGTGCGCCTATCAACTGGCACTTTGTGATCTCACACACTATCCTTATCTGAGTTGTGCTTTAGTAGACACAAGTTTGATTGAACGTCATTTTATTCTTTGAGCTAAAACTAAAAATATATTAAACATTAAAAGCATGGCAATTGGTGAACACATCTAGCTATAGTTTATTTTTTAAAAATAAGCCTGATACTGACTGTTTGAGCATTCAAAGGTTTAGGCGCCAACTTCGAACAGGGAGGAGGAGGGTACAGATGTTAGAAAAAAAAAAGGTGAGAATAGAAATAGTGATGCATGCCAGTTGGTTAGTACAAGTGATGATCTTATCAAGCCACTGTGTCAGATTTGGGATGTTAGACGTGTGCTGTTTCATTACAGTAGTTGAAGAAGCATGAAAACTGCTTTACTACAAATTATATGGTGAAAAAAAAAAGAAAACTGAATAGATATTTTAAAACAGTGCACCTCATCTACATACATACGGTGCACTATAAAACATGCGTTTTTCAGTCTTTTTTCAAAGTGACTATCATTATCATCGAGCAAAAAGACAAAAAAAAAAGCTGGTGAACTTGCAGAAGACTTCCACACAAAAACGCTACATAATGATTCTACATAAGAGCCATCTTTTTGTTTATCAGATAGCAACCAACACTTGATCATTTTTTCGACATAATCTAGAAGCCTTCGCATATAGTCTGTTCTTTTTTTTTCTTCTAGTGCATCTCATATTAAATTTCATTTTCTATACTGCTTATCTTGTGTGTATTTTCTTGAGTGTTTCTATCATCTCATGCTCATTAAAAGATTAGGCTTGGTCCAGTTTTCCCAGCCGTCTGCCTTCTACCTTACGACGAGGCCACAATATCATCTTTTGGAATAGGTTTGAGTGCAGATGTACCGCACACAAAAAGAGAGGACAACTGCATGGTCGTCCTCTCTTCTTGTGTGTTTTCCACTTGCACTCAAATCTATTCCAGAATCAACCAACGCACCCAACAAAGCATCTTATTAATCATCCTTTTTTTTCCTTTACTTCTGACCAGGTCATGAAGGTCCAAGCCCCCAGAAGTCAGGGCTCATGGGTTGTGGGAACCCCACTTACGAGCCCGTCTTGAATCCAGGCATGAGCCATCCTAGTAGCTCGGCCTTGGGGACAGGCCAGATGCCCGCCTATAGCAATGCCCTGATGGGAGCCGGGGGTGGGCCGCTGCTTTCACTGAGCTCGGCTCCTCCCCTCGGCCCGCCCCCCTCGGGGCCGCCACCCTCTGCAACCGCCGAGACGACAGGAACACTGACCAAGCGAGTGCATGCGGGGAATCCCCTCAAGAGCTTCAGCGTGCCTGCACCACCCCCTCAAAGTGCGCCGTCTACACCACAGCCAAAGCACATGGGTGAGCTGCAGTGAATTAAAGCAGCGCTAAGCTGCAGTGTCGCTTTCTTGACTGTATGCAGCATAAGTAACATTTATTTCAAGAGCATAATCGAGGGACTGAAGCAATGCACCTAAAGCTTATTGGTTGGCAATAAACTGCATAGGTTATTTATTTTGTGCCTCCTCTTGTAGCTATTGAGCTGTTAAATCTTGCTGCTGGTACAAAAAACAGCACTTTTATAAACTATAAACAAATGGAATTTGGCAGCTGTTGTCAAGCATAATAGTGGGTGGCGAATCTTGTAATGAACAAACAACACTGATATACATATAATCATATAGATTTACACTAATTGACCTCGGGGCCATAAACAAAAGGCAAGGCTCCGTGGTGTCTTAATATTATTATAAACTTATAATGATATCATGCTACTGTCCATTGGATTACTACAAAAACAAATGTAATAAAATGTAATAGCATTGCTGCATTGGAATTCATTTGCTTTCATTGTGAAACATTCTTATTTTTCAACGAAAAATAATGTTTTATTTCGTTCTTTGTTAGTGCTCCTTCTTTATGTAAACCCTCTTTGGGTTTCTTTAAAGCCAGAATAAAATGGTAGAGGTGATGATACCCAAATGCTGTTGCTTGCTAGCTCTCATACCACACGTAATGCGACAGTGTGGTTGATGGGGCAGTTTTTTTATGGCTTGTCTTTGAAGAAACATTAAAGAAAAATACTATTTTTCTGGCCTTAGTAAATTGCTCTTTGATGATGCCAAAAACACTACTCATGCGGCAAGAAGATGCTTGTTAAGCGAGAAAACGCACAAAAAGATCATGTGGAAGGCAACCCCAGATTGAAATCCTTCCACCATCCGCTGTGATGTCATAGATTGTGAAGGCACTCTCTAGGACCTATGTAGTAGTTTCTAATTGGTAAAAATAAACTTCATTGTCTTCTGGAGGCAACAGACACTTCAGGAACCAAGTTTTGGAAAATTTGATTGAGATTTATGGCTAAAATATGAAGAAAAAAAAACTTCAGAAGTATGTACTGCTGGGCTCTTGGTAATTTATGCTATAATAGTGGTGTGCGAAAGAACGATAACACAAGAGAAAGGAATACGAACAAGGTGCTAATTATCAACTCAGTAATTATTGAAACAAGCTTGTACATGTATTGTGAGTTGATATACACTAAAAACCATTGGTGCAGTTGAGACTTCTTGGAAATGCGTCATTCAATCAATCTTTGTCTGCTCATCGTTTTTTAGCATGAGTCAATCTAAGTACAGATACATAAGTTTGTTGCTTCAATAAATATTGAGTGGATTATTTGTGCCATTTCTGTGTTCCTTGCTCTTGTGTTTTAGTTCTTTTGTGCACCACTGTTTTAAGGTGAAAAAACACCTTATAATCCATGACATAACCATAGGAGGTTTTGGCAGGAAAGTTAGGAGTGAAACTTTTGACTTATACTTTCAAAATAAATAATAAGTACATAGTGGTAAGTTAACAACACTAGGGTTTTCTCAGTATAGTTAATCAGTCGAAACTAATTCACTGTTTTACCTGTGTGCCCTTCTAATCTGTCGTGTTATCTCAATTCCCTCTGGTGCAGTAGTACGACCGCAGCAGGTAAGCGGCAGTCCGCACAAGAAATCTTCTGTGGCCACGTCCACATCATCCGGGGGTCCCTCGAGCAAGCAGAGCCCTGGGCGACAGTCGGCGCTCAAGTCTCGCGTGGTGGCCTCACCACGTAGTATCAACAGGGACGCATCGTCTTCCGCCTCCACCACTCACACGCCCAAGAAGGAGGAAGACTTGGCCGTACGTCTGACGTGTCCTTTATCTTGCCTTGAAGCAAATGGTTGCCCTAAGTAGAGAATGTTGCTGGAGCCAACAATTCAAACAGGGCACTTGTCTAGCAAAGAAGAACGGCATCTGCTTTTACATACCAGATTGTTGTATTGTAGGCGTGCTCAAATATTAGAAAATTTCGAACGGTGAAATGAGTCAGAATACTGAATATCTCTTCTAATACTTTTCAAATAATTGCACATATTAAGAAACTTTTAAGAAAACAAAGCATTTAAACAACAAGATATAAATTTTCTTCTTTTAATTTTTGAATTACCAAAATGCATGCAGCCCAAGCTTTTATAGGACTCTCAGAAGGATCTTGATCCGAGGATGAAGGCATTTTTTGCTTAGAAGGTTAGTGCCACCAAATGAAGGTGTTTGGTGACACTAAATCTACTATCTCAATGCAACAACCAGCATGACATTGGTTTATGAAATGTTGTTTAATGCTCAGGTTCCTAAATGCTTTTGACAAAGTAACAGCTGGACTACTGAAGTACCTAACCACTTTATTTCAACCTGTTTTACAAAATATCTCAAAGACTGTGCTGTGTATGAGCTTATCTCAGTTAAGATCGTTTCTTTGTCGAGTAATTTCAATTGTAATGCACCCTTGTTAACATTGGTGAATATTTACTTGAAATGAAATGTTGTGGAGTTCTAGAGCTGTCTTAAAAATGGTTGCCTTATACAAAAACTATTTGAATTTTAGTCTATTAGTATTCACTTCAATGTCATAACTATTAATTCGTATTAATTTGCTGTGACCACTGTTCGATTGGTATTCGATTCAGTTCTCAAGTTCACTACTTGCACACCCTCATTAAAATTGGTGTGGAAAGCAACTTATGCCCCCTACGAAGGCAAGCTCACTTCGCAAAACATTGACTTCAAATACATCGCAATAAGAAATGGTACAGCAGCAAAAAAAAAATAGTAGGACCATTCATGGTCTTGTACGAGTCAGGAGGAATACTCTGTTACTTGATTTTCTGCCAAAGAAAAAGCCATGTCCATTGAAATTTTTTACATAGTGAAGATGCAGCTTGATTGTCAATTTGTGTCACAGTTACAAATGCTTATTGCAATAGGAAATTCTGTAATTGCATTACATATGTTATTTTAGACACGGCGATGTCATTTGTGACATGAACTTTGTAGCTGTACATCTGCCTGTGATTGTGCCTGACAAATGAGAATTGTCACAGTGAACATGAATGAGCAAGCACAGACATGTACACGTGCTAATGGACACCTGTCGTTATAAAACATTTCATTATGCTAATGAGAACAGACGATTTTGCCTAGGAAAGTGTTACGATTGTCTGTTAATTCTCATCAGAATTGTGTCTAACAAAGAAGACAAGCCCTAAAATGTGCACTTCTTTCCTTCATTTAGATATGCTAAACGTTAGAGATCTTGCCTGCATTGCCTCATTGGTTTTCAGAAACACCTTTATAATACTGTCGCACTAGTCAGCACTCAAGGTTCTAACCATGACAAATATTTCTATTTCTTATCCAGTCACCCTTCAACAATGAAGAACTCACTCAAGAAATGGCGAACCTCGAAGGCCTGATGAAGGACCTGAACGCAATAACAGCGTCAGAGTTTGAGTGTTAATTAAGCCACCGTCTATAGTCAAATGACTCTTAGTCGTGCGGTTCGCCGAGGACTCAAATACAGTGAACTTAACGAGCAGACTGTGTTCAGCCACCAAGCCTTCCGAGCAAGGCAACCGTCATCTGTGGCATGAGAGACCGAGTTCGCAGTGTGCCATACAACGGAGGGAATCCGAAAGCTCGCCACTAGCCATCTCTGTTGGGGATGTCTTGGAATCCTGCCCCCTCATCACTCACTTCGCGTTTTCTTGACCGTTTTTTTTTTTTTCTTTTTTAATGGCCAGCTCAAATGTCTGGAAACATGGACTTGTTGCCGGCCCGCGGAATTTCTCAGTAAGAGTTTGCAGAGCATTGTACATAGCGCTGCTGAGCACTACACGTTTTTATACGACCGCAGTGCACCACTCTGACGGCACTGCCTTGTGCCTGCTGAATGAGCGCCAACTCGTTTCGACTGAAAGCATCAAGTTCCAAATGCCGTGCATCTCACTCTACTCATTGTTGAAGCGCCAATCAGTGAAGTGTTGTCACACTGAGAAATATCACTCGCCTTTTTCTTCATATATTTTTGTGTGTGCCAAAGGCCAGCCACTAGCCTTTAAAGGAAACCAGACATCAAGATTTTGGCACCCAATTTTCATTCTCGTTCAGAGGGCAGGTGGCTTTTAATTCTAGGTAATAGATTCTGAAACAACTGGAGTACCTTTCGTTTCGAAGTTGTTCTCTCGAATGCATCAGGTCACTCAAAGGAAAGGATATTTTAACACATTGCATTTAAAAAATTGCAGCTCGTATGTTGTTGGCACATACATGAAAGTGTTACCACTTTTTGTGCACATTTGTGGTCTCAAGTAATTGGCAAATCTATGAACCTCTTTTCTATTGCCAAAAAAAAATGGAAAGTTTGTGAATCCTGTGCATACCAGCAAGAGGCTGTGCACATGCCTAACAGCTTTTTTTTTTTTGCATTATTGTGGGAGGTCATGTGATAGGTTCGAAAACTGCGGAAAGGAAAAACATGGTTCGCAGAAGAAAAGAATAGAAAAAAAAAATGGACCATCGCAAATTGATATCATCTGCACTGCTACTCATCATGATTGATTTCTTGTACACTTTTTTCTCATATGATCAAAATTTTGGTGTCTCTACTCTTTTAGGCAATACTCGTGCCCAAGCGTGCTCGTGTGCTTGTTGTTCTTGTTTTATGTATACATATACAGTATTTGTTCTCAGCTCAGATGATACACGTTCAGAAATCTCATTTACGTAGCAGGGTATACTTATTGTGTAATTATGTTGCCGATCCTACGTTTTAATCCGCTCGATCATTATAGAAAATTTCCTCATTGTTAATGTCGGTATACTTTATACCTTCATGAGCTGTGTAAGTACTATAAGATGTTCGCGAATGCCTAGGTATGCTGTTTCATATAGGAAACAAAGATGCTAGAAAAGATTGTGCAAGGTGGGCACACTGCATTGTTACACCTCAAGTGTTGACAGGTGTTTACAAGCATAGTCTCTTGGGAGTATGGGCTTCAAGATAGCTGGGCAAACGATACACAGATATTCAATTTGCTGTGACTACTACGCTGCGCAACTTTTTCGCCAATGATGGTTCGGTCAATAATTGTTGGCCGTTTCAAAAGCCGTTCCAATGCACTTTTCTTGGTTTTGTCTACTCGGCCTAGATCTGTTTCTGACATGTCTACTTACGTGCTTCTGAGTGAGTTCAGTTTATGAAACTGCTTGATACTAACGTTTCACCAGTCTACATACAGTTAAAACGATCATTGCCATATCTACAAAAGAGTGAGCAAGAATTTGCTGCCATCATACCTATACTCTTAAGAGTTACTGTCGCATTTGTTTTCACATAACCACAGCACTACTCCTAGATGTGCTACTGCACATTTCTATTCCACGAAGTGTGACATTTCTATTACATAAAGTGTGACATTAACTTGGGGATGAGAGTTTCATTGCCAAATGTGCTCATATTAACACTGTGAGAAGAGAAAGCCTACTAATGCATTCTCAGTTTTCTGCAGGCTAGCTTGAAATGTCGGAAAAATAAAAAATGATTAAGTTTAACCATCGTGTTCTTTCACAGACAGTTCTGCCTTATTACAAAGTCACTGATCTAGCCCAGCTTTCACTCTGGGATGTTGTAGCCACAAGCAAAGTTACCCACATTTATCGTTTTTCTTGCGAGAGCTAGCTGAAAATTCTGCAATGAACTTGCATTCTTTCTCATGTAGTGTGAAGCACATTATATACATATAAAGATCAAGAAGTTGATTTGGGTGAAATATTAGTTATATTAATAGTTATATTGGGTTTTAGTAAGTGCGCATGACACAAATCATGCTGGCTACTGTCTTATACAATTTGACGACGTGTAAGTTTTTTTTTTCAACAAACCATGAGCAAATTGGAAAGCTTAATCTGCACCAACCTTCTGCCTCAAAGATGTGGGAATGTGCATATCTCTGCTTTTTTAGCTGAGGATCACATATGTTAAAACTTGTGTCTGTCACAAAAGCATCAGACATGTATTGCTGAACCTAAAAACCAATATTTCTCACTAGGTGAAATTAAGGTCTTCTAAGATGGTCCACACAAGACCCAAACCTCAATATAACAAAGTTGCTTCTTACATGGAAGTAAGTCGTTCATATCAGAAAATTCGTTATAAAGGTGTATTTCTAAGACTGCATCGATTGCAAAACTATTCTTTGCTTCGTTATAACCGATATTTCATTATATCTTGGTTCGTTATATCGAGATTTGAGTGTATCTGTAGCTCCTGACCTGTTAACTGTGCAGGGTTGGCTGAGATTCTACCCATGCAGTCAGCGAACTTACTTTATGAAGGGAATTGAGTAATGCATAATGGCATACTTCATGCATAACCCGTGGCCTGAAAATTCCATGAACTTAAATACAAAGTGGCTCTATGAGTTACGCATAAGTTTATTCCTTTAAGTGCAGTTTTGCAGATATGTGGAATGCATTGCTGCAAAGTTTCAATGCACTTCAGCAGAAAGTTGTAGTTGGAGCTGTGATGGGTAAACATACAAAATTGCTTACAAAGCTTTGATTT